>NW_022266030.1:0-185246 GCF_002021735.2 Oncorhynchus kisutch | reverse complement strand
CTTTTGATACCATCGATCACCACATTCTCTTTGGAGAGATTGGAAACCCAAAGTGGTTACCGGACATGTTCTGGCCTGGTTTAGATCTTATCTGTCGGAAAGATAATCAGTTTGTCTCTGTGAATGGTTGTCCTCTGACAAATCAACTGTAAATTTCGGTGTTCCTCAAGGTTCCGTTTAGGACCACTATTTGTTTTCACTATATATTTTACCTCTTGGGGATGTTATTCGAAACATAATGTAAACTTTCACTCTAGCGGATGACACACAGCTGTACATTTCAATGAAACATGGTGAAGCCTCAAAATTGCCCTCGCTAGAAGCATGTGTTTCAGACATAAGGAAGTGGATGGCTGCAAACTTTCTACTATTAAACTCGGACAAAACAGAGATGCTTGTTCTAGGTCCCAAGAAACAAAGAGATCTTCTGTTGAATCTGACAATTAATCTAATGGTTGTACGTCGTCTCAAATAAAACTGTGAAGGACCTCGGCGTACTCTGGACCCTGATCTCTCTTTTGAAGAAACATATCAAGACCATTTTCAAGGACAGCTTTTTTCCATCTACGTAACATTGCAAAAATCAGAAACTTTCTGTCCAAAAATGATGCAGAAAAATTAATCCATGCTTTTGTCACTTCTAGGTTAGACTACTGCAATTCTCTATTTTCCGGCTACCCGGATAAAGCACTAAATAAACTTCAGTTAGTGCTAAATACGGCTGCTAGAATCCTGACTAGAACCAAAAAATTTGATCATATTACTCCAGTGCTAGCCTCTCTACACTGGCTTCCTGTCAAAGCAAGGGCTGATTTCAAGGTTTTACTGCTAACCTACAAAGCATTACATGGGCTTGCTCCTACCTATCTCTCTGATTTGGTCCTGCCGTACATACCTACACGTACGCTACGGTCACAAGACGCAGGCCTCCTAATTGTCCCTAGAATTTCTAAGCAAACAGCTGGAGGCAGGGCTTTCTCCTATAGAGCTCCATTTTTATGGAACGGTCTGCCTACCCATGTCAGAGACGCAAACTCGGTCTCAACCTTTAAGTCTTTACTGAAGACTCATCTCTTCAGTGGGTCATATGATTGAGTGTAGTCTGGCCCAGGAGTGGGAAGGTGAACGGAAAGGCTCTGGAGCAACGAACCGCCCTTGCTGTCTCTGCCTGGCCGGTTCCCCTCTTTCCACTGGGATTCTCTGCCTCTAACCCTATTACAGGGGCTGAGTCACTGGCTTGCTGGGGCTCTCTCATGCCGTCCCTGGAGGGGGTGCGTCACCTGAGTGGGTTGATTCACTGTTGTGGTCATCCTGTCTGGGTTGGCGCCCCCCCCCCCTTGGGTTGTGCCGTGGCGGAGATCTTTGTGGGCTATACTCAGCCTTGTCTCAGGATGGTAAGTTGGTGGTTGAAGATATCCCTCTAGTGGTGTGGGGGCTGTGCTTTGGCAAAGTGGGTGGGGTTATATCCTTCCTGTTTGGCCCTGTCCGGGGGTGTCCTCGGATGGGGCCACAGTGTCTCCTGACCCCTCCTGTCTCAGCCTCCAGTATTTATGCTGCAGTAGTTTATGTGTCGGGGGGCTGGGGTCAGTTTGTTATATCTGGAGTACTTCTCCTGTCCTATTCGGTGTCCTGTGTGAATCTAAGTGTGCGTTCTCTAATTCTCTCCTTCTCTCTTTCTTTCTCTCTCTCGGAGGACCTGAGCCCTAGGACCATGCCCCAGGACTACCTGACATGATGACTCCCTTGCTGTCCCCAGTCCACCTGGCCATGCTGCTGTTCCAGTTTCAACTGACCTGAGCCCTAGGACCATGCCCCAGGACTACCTGACATGATGACTCCTTGCTGTCCCCAGTCCACCTGGCCATGCTGCTGCTCCAGTTTCAACTTCCACCTGACTGTGCTGCTGCTCTAGTTTCAACTGTTCTGCCTTATTATTATTCAACCATGCTGGTGATCTCCTCAGACCAATTGGCAGCTGCATTAAGTACTGCAGTGCATCTCCTCCTCATGGACTGCACCAGATTTTCCAGTTCTTGCTGTGAGACGTTACCCCACTCTTCCACCAAGGCTCCTGCACGTTCCCGGACATTTCTGGGGGGGAAATGGCCCTAGCCCTCACCCTCCGATCCAACAGGTCCCAGACGTGCTTAATGGTATTGAGATCCGGGCTCTTCTCTGGCCATGGCAGAACACTGACATTCCTGTCTTGTAGGAAATCACACACAGAACGAGCAGTATAGCTGGTGGCATTGTCATGCTGGAGGGTCATGTCAGGATGAGCCTGCAGGAAGGGTACCACATGAGGGAGGAGGATGTCTTCCCTGTAATGCACAGCGTTGAGATTTCCTGCAATGACAACATGCTCAGTCCGATGATGCTGTGACACACTGCCCCAGACAATGACGGACCCTCCACCTCCAAATCGATCCTTCTCCAGAGTACAGGCCTCATAACGCTCATTCCTTCGACGGTAAAGCCGAATCTGACCATTGCCCCTGGTGAGACAAAAACGCGACTCGTCAGGGAAGAGCACTTTTTGCCAGTCCTGTCTGGTCCATCAATGGTGGGTTTGTGCCCATAGGCGACGTTGTTACTGGTGATGTCTGGTGAGGACCTGCCTTACAACAGGCCTACAAGCCCTCAGTCCAGCCTCTCTCAGCCTATTGCGGACAGTCTGAGGACTGATAAAGGGATTGTCCATTCCTGGTGTAACTCGGGCAGTTGTTGTTGCCATCCTGTACCTGTCCTGCAGGTGTGATGTTCGGATGTACCGATCCTGTACAGGTGTTGTTACACATGGTCTGCCACTGTGAGGATGATCAGCTGTCCGTCCTGTCTCCCTGTAGCACTGTCTTAGGCGTCTCACAGTACAGACATTGCAATGTATTTCCCTGGCCACATCTGCAGTCCTCATGCCTCCTTGTAGCATGCCTGAGGCACGTTCACGCAGATGGTATTTTTAAAGAGTCCGTAGAAACGTCTCTTTAGTGTCCTAAGTTTTCATAACTGTGACCTTAATTGCTTAAGCTGTTCGTGTCTTAACGACCGTTCCACAGGTGCATGTTCATTAATTGTTTATGGTTCATTGAACAAGCATGGGAAACAGTGTTTATACCCTTTACAATGAAGACATGAGAAGTTATTTGGATTTTTAACAAATTATCTTTGAAAGACAGAGTCCTGAAGAGGGACGTTTTTCAATCGGCGCCATCTTGAAACAACCACATGAGTACATGCATCCATCATGCCTCGTGTCAACATTGAAGGCTGGTGGTAATGTGTGGGAGTGTGTTTTCATGGCACATATTGGGCCCCTTGATAAAAGTGGAGCAATGTTTGAATGCCACAGGATATCTAAAACAACATTGCCAATCAGGTGCCTCCCTTCATGGCAGCAGTGTATCCATCTGCAAATAGATTTCTTCAGCAGGATTATGCCCCAAGTCTTGTCCAGGAATGGTTCCAAGAACATGACAGGGAATTCAGCCAAACTTGACACAAGGCGTGAGAAGCATTTGTAGTCAACAGGGGCCAGCGTCCCTGTAGAACACTTGACCCTTGTAGAGTCCATGCCCCGATGAATTGAGGCTGTTCTGAGGGCAAAGGGGGGTCCAACTCAGTATTAAGGTGTTTCTAATGTTTTGTACACTCAGTGTCTATTGACACACATTACAGACAGTACCAGCCTACAAGTAGAAAAATAGAACTCACTTGGTTGAATATTACATTGAAATAGGCCTATAGCCAACTGATTATACACTACAATCACCAAAGTATGTGGACACACCTTCAAATGAGTGGATTCGGCTATTTTAGTCACACCCGTTTCTGACAGGTGTATACAATTGAGCACACAGCCATGCATTCTCCATAGACAAACTATTAAGGCTCAGGAGAAAGACCCAGATGCAGACATTTTCGAAGTAACAAAGTTTATTACTAAAACAAGGGGCAGGCAAACGACAGGTGAAGGGGCAGGTAGAGGTTCAGTAATCCAGGGTGGTGTGACAAGGTACATGACGGCAGGCAGGCAGAATGGTCAAAACCGGAAAACAGGAACGAGAAAAAAAATAGGAGCACCGGGAAAATGGTTTTACGCTTGATGAGACCAATTGAACTGGCAACAGACAGAGAACACAGGTATAAATACATTGGGGATCATGGTGGAAGATGGCGACACTTGGAGGGGGCGGAGACAAGCACAAAGACAAGTGAAACAGATCAGGGTGTGACACAAACATTGGCAGTAGAATGGCCTTACTGAAGAGCTCAGTGGACGTTCAACATGGCACTGTCATAGGATGCCACCTGTCCAGAAAGATCATTCCAATAGAAGCCCACCATAGAGAAGGCAATTCGTTATCACCTTTGTGCCAAACAAATCCATCTATTTTTATTTTTTTTCATGAATTGTCTTCGAGCCTGATTTTTGTCCCCCACCAATCACAGCCAAAGTTATTAACGTTTTATATTCATGCTATTACATGGAAGAGCTTGTGACACATGCAGAAGGAAAAACAATGGAATTCACTCATGTGCTCTCATCCAGGACCTGCTCCTTCAATGTGATTGATTCCTGACATTGGAAGATGAGACAGACTGACTGAAGTAAATGGATAGTCCAGGATCTGCTGTTTGTATGTAGTTGCTTTGAAAGTGAACTGTGTTTGTGTGTGATCAGGGGTGTATTTATTCCGACCGATTCTGTAGAAAAACGTTTCTTTAAACGGAAGTAAACGGAACGAAACAGGGATAAACATACTGGAATTTGTCCAATAGAAACTCTTTGTTTGCAACTGTTGGACTAATGATTACACCCTAGATCAGCTAGATACATGCAAGAGTGTGCAAGGTGGTATTGAATATGTCAATGTCTGTCTCACATTTCTCTCGACCTGTGCACCTACGTTGTAAACTTTCATTCATAGGCTAAGTTGTAACAAGCACAGGATGGGTATGGAGAAAATTAGAGTACCATGTAGTAGCCTAAACCTATTGATGTTACATTGAGCTGGTTGATGGCATATGAATGGCAGTCATCCAACATACTCTTACAGAAATAAGGCCGTGGTCATGAAAAAAAGAACGGACCTCCCCTCTCTTAAACTCCACCGACCTCCACTGGCATTTACTAATGGGCTCCTGAAACCGGAACTAGCAAGATGTCAACCTCCATGAACAGGCATATGCAACCGTGAGTAGATAAAGTTCAAAACAACGGTCGGCCATCTTGGAGGCTGTCTCTAGTTCTTATTATAACTAAATGCATTGTGGACTCCACCATTTTAATGTAGTCAACTTGTGGGACTTCCAAATTCATTGGCTGATCCCTCCTGGTGACTCCGTTGGAGTCATGTCCAACTGGCTCATCAGTAGGGATAAACCAATCGTGAAGAAGAAAATGTACCACTTCAAATGGTGAATTGGCAGATTTGATTATGCTGAGCCACAGGGCATCGTTTTATGGCCTGTGATGTAAACGGTAAACAGGCAATGCGGCAAGGGACTTTAACTATGCCACTTTGTTTACATACTCATCTCATATGTTATACTGTACTCGATATCATCTACTGTATCTTGCCTATGCTGCTCTGTACCATCACTCATTCATATATCCTTATGTACATATTCCTTATCCCCTTACCTGTGTATAAGACAGTAGTTTTTTAGGATTGTTAGTTAGATTACTTGTTCGTTATTACTGCATTGTCGAACTAGAAGCACAAGCATTTCGCTACACTCGCATTAACATCTGCTAACCATGTGTATGTGACAAATAAAATTTGATTGATTTGAATCGCTCTTCTCCAATAGAACAGTAATCTGTGCCTTTCTGTCATTTAGTCAACAAGGTGCATCATCCAGAAAACATACATCTCTTTCCATAAAATATTTGTTAGAATTTTTTTTCATGTGAAAACACAGAATCCTACTCATTACTCCAAGTGCTTAATTACATCACTTTTGTTTTGAGGAGACTTCTCTGTGGGCTTTGAATGTGGCACCTGGCTCCCATCTGGAAGGCAACCCAGTTCCAAACGAATGACATCCATTTTCACCTCCTTGCAAAAACACGCCTATCGGGAGCCCAGGCCAGATGAATTGAATCCCCTCAATGCCGCTGCGTATTGTCACAGACGCTATAATTACACAGATACAAAGATGAGTCCTCTATCCATCTCTATGGACATGCACCATTGTTCAGAATAAAGAAAGCAGCAGATGTGAAGACGATCATTTTTGTTTTCCGTTTCTATGTATTACTACAGGTTGGTAATAGCACGTTTACACTTCCTAATATCGACAGAACATGTCATAACATGATAGGTAACAAATCCGTCAAGGGATTACCAGATTTTATGTTATTTTTGTGTCGTGGTGGAAAACGATTTTACAAGTCATATAACTTGAGTATTTGGGGTTTGTCTGCGTTAATGTACACAATTTCGTCAAGGTAATTTAAAAAAGAATCAATTTATTTGAGATTTCTGAGTTCATTTTATATGGTTCTTGGTTGTGTAAAAAATAACTATCACGAGCTGGTAAAAATGGCGGCGACCGCTGTCAGCGTTTTAAAGTCCAGATAGAAGACAGTGGACCCCGTTCATATATTTATGTAGTCGGTACAGTATATTAACTAATATACATTGGTTCTAAACTTATACCATTATTTATTCGTTTACAATTGTACAATTTATGCTCCCCTCATATATAAACCACGTACAGAAGATGGTAATTTTGATGACACATGGTGAGTTTACTGCCTACTGTACATAGTAAAATGGTGCGCACCAAATTGTAGTTCACATTTTGGTATGGCAAACGGCTGTGAGGATTTTTCTTCAATATTAATCAGATATGAACACAATTACAATCTTTAGATAATACAAATATCATTTAATGTATGGAAAAACGTATTTGAGTGAACATTATCAAGCCAGCAGCAGGTGAAACAGAACCTGAATTATCTCCCCATCTCCATGGTTTTATCTGGCTGCCACAGCTGCTATCACTGTCTAGGTTTAGGATAATTAGCCCATACCAGTGACAAACTTGGCTATGTTATTGACACATGGCAGGACCAAACAAAGTTCAGCTCACTGATTTTGCCAGCTAGAAAGAAACGGACACAAATTTATTCAGAATAGGAGCAAGCTAAGGTTGGCTGATGTCTCTTCAACAAGAAACTGTGACAACATTGATCCTAAACTCCCAAAATAAACTTTCCCATTGAGCAAAATCCACAATCCACCCCTCTAAAGAAAACCTGGCTCCTGGACTACTCCAAAATGCCAAACGATCCACGATGGAATACATGGCCACATTTTGGTTTAGCACACCATCCACACACACACACACACACACACACACACACACACACACACACACACACACACACACACACACACACACACACACACACAGTTTCGACCCCAGCCACAGGGCTCTATACAGAGCCATGCCCAGACCTTTTGGGAAGCATGTGCTCAAGCTAAAAAAGGGCAGCCCCCCCAAAAATCATTCCCAGCAGCTATGGTCACAGACTCATAGAGTACCTAGTCGTTAGAGTTTTGGGCCAGTAACCGAAAGGTTGCTGGATCGAATCCCTGAGCTGACAAGGAAAACATTTGTCGTTCTGCCCCTGAGCAAGGCATTTTAACCCACTGCCCCGGGCGCCGATGATGTGGATGTCAATTTAAGGCAGCCCCCCCCGCACCTCTCTAATTCAGAGGGGTTGGGTTCAATTTGGAAGACACATTTCAGTTGAAGGCATTCAGTTGTACAACTGACTAGGTGTCCCCCTGTCCTTTCCTAATACCCATAAAACCTAGCAGTCAACGTGAAATGGTTCCAAATAATTTTTCCACCATTTCATTTTCCCATAGGGGATTTTAGAAACACTTAAAATAAGGGCTGCGTTTCGCGTAGACTTATCCCGGCATAACATTTTGATAACATTAAATATCCCCTCCTCCAAAAAAGAAGCGCTAATTAGCTTCTAATGTGGCTATCATAAAGAACTACAAATGCCATGTTGATCTGGATGAGACTGCCGAAGTGAGGAAAAAGTAAGAGTCTCTGGATTAACTATTTAACGTTAGCTAAATGTATTAATGAATCAATTGGCTACATTTATTTAAATGACCAATTCTGTGTACTGTCTTGTGCAAGTTTTAAATTGACATAATACCTGTTAGCAAAAGGTGTCAGCTAGAGATGACGTGAAGGCGCTTGCAGGGAATTGTAGTTTTTCATGATGTCTACGTTGACTCTAATTAGCATTTTCAAATCTGAGAGGAAATAGAGCCAAATATATTGGAGGGAAAAAAAGTTGCCTCGTCTGAGAGAGATTTACATGGTTATTAATAAATCCCCTATGATCTGTCCACAGTTCCTGACATTGTACAGCTCTTATTCTGTAATTTCTGGATTTAAAAACTTTTTTTTTCTGGTTTTCTGTGGCCTCTTCCAAATTGTGTTCTTATTCAGACTCTTGAAATATTTGCTCTATACAGGCAAAATGTTCCCATAACATGTGAATGTAATTCCGCTCCTTTGTAAAGACAGCAAATATATGTTGTGTATGTATGGTACATGTTCTTTATGTGCCCTTCAATACAAATGAATGACAAAATCCTAATAGAAATCCCCTATGGATTGGAACCATTTCCTTTCTTGACCGCTAGGTTTTATGGGTATCATGACACCTACACTGTGGGGCTCTATTGAGCTATTATTACAAGGGGAAAGCATCACCATCTGAGGAGTAAATTATTCAGATAAACTAATTAGAACAGGAAATGCAAAACTTCAAGTGTAACTGAGGTTTAAAAAGGCTTCTGAATTCCAGTCAAAATAGAAGATTGTAAGACTTACTTTAGCCTACCATGACTATATCCAACCCAACTCCATTTGTTGCCACTATCATGTATCCTACCATGACTATATCCAACCCAACTCCATTTGTTGCCACTATCATGTATCCTACCATGGACTATATCCAACCAACTCCATTTGTTGCCACTATCATGTATCCTACCATGACTATATCCAACCCAACTCTATTTGTTGCCACTATCATGTATCCTACCATGACTATATCCAACCCAACTCCATTTGTTGCCACTATCATGTATCCTACCATGACTATATCCAACCCAACTCCATTTGTTGCCACTATCATGTATCCTACCATGACTATATCCAACCCAACTCCATTTGTTGCCACTATCATGTATCCTACCATGACTATATCCAACCCAACTCAATTTGTTGCCACTATCATGTATCCTACCATGACTATATGCAACCCAACTCCATTTGTTGCCACTATCGTGTATCCCAGTGGTTTGCAAACTTTTTTGACCGTGACCCACAAAAAGGAGTGGTACAATATTGTGCAATATGCCTGCACACGCCAACATGAGTGCACAATTGCTACGCAAATGTAACCTGTCATTACAGCCATAAAATGCAAGCTAGGCTACAGAAACAAACTGCGTTTTACACCTGCATTTGGAGCTGAAAGTCATTCATGTTAGCAGGCAATATCATGTCACTTCTCTGGAGTCCAGAGCCAGAATCAACTAGGGATATATCATGTCACTTCTCTAGAGTCTAGAGCAGAATCAACTAGGGATATATCATGTCACTTCTCTAGAGTCTAGACATGTTACTTTAGAGTTAATCAGTGTGATTAAGGTTATGTTTAAAAATCACATTTTAAGAAGAGATGGCAAAGTTGATTTAGATGGAAGACGTGAGCTGAATGCGGTAGCTCTGTAGCTAGCGAGCCTTAGCATAGTAAGCTAGCACTGCCACTTACCAGGTGAAACTATAATGATCGGTCTCTGCTGCTGCTGGCTGTTTGTGATACTTTCTAACCACGTTGTTGGTATGGACAGCATCCAATTTGAAAAGTAACGTTTTGCTGAAGCCCTCCTTCCATTGTTGATAGCCATGAAAGTTAAATGTCCCCCGCAGATTGACGAGTAGATGTCAAATTCGCCCGCATTGTGGCCACAAATGTATCCCACTTTTTAAAGCGTTTCATTTGCGTGGCCATTGAGAAAATCACATTTGCACAGCAAGTGTTGCTACAACCTGCTACCACACAAAGCTTGGTCATCTTGATGAATAAAAATGCAGTTGCTAGCTAGCTCTATCCATAATACTAACCCACAAGGTTGTTTTGTTTACCCACGAGGACAGTGCATTCGAAAAGTATTCAGACCCTTTGTCTTTTTCCACATTGTTACGTTGCAGCCTTATTCTAAAATGGATGAAATAAAATGTTTTCATCAATCTACACACAATACCCCATAATGACAAAGCGAAACTGGGTAAGCAATTTTTGCAAATGTAAAATCAAAATAACAGAATAACAGAAATACCTTATTTGGGTACATATTCAGACCCTTTGCTATGAGACTCGAAATTGAGCTCAGGTGCATCCTGTTTCCATTGATCATCCTTGAGATGTTTCTACAACTTGAGTGGAGTCCACCTGGTGTAAATTCAATGCATTGGACATGATTTGGAAAGGCATATACCTTTTTATATAAGGTCCCACAGTTGACAGTGCATGTCAGAGCAAAAGCCAAGCCATTTGGTAGAAGGAATTGTCCGGAGAGTGCCGAGACAGTAGTTGATATAGTAATAATTTAGGCTAATAATATAATTCAATCTCTGTTTGCAAAAAAGTCTGTTCAATGCATGGCTGAGCACGTAGAATAGAATAGGCGAGCTATATCAGATACGTTTCTTGGCCTTTTAGAAAGATATTTAATGCTATTCTAGTACACTCTATATATGACTGGACACATTAGCAGAATATTTGTCAAATCAAAAAAAAATCCGGGGTAGCCTAGTCTACTCTGCTAACAATGATAAACAGATCAATACATATGACGTATCCATAAAATAGGCCTACGAGAAGGGGAGACGCACAAAGTTGTCAATTATGTCTGAGTGTTGGAGTGTGCCCCTTGCCATCTGTAAATAAATACATAACAAAATTGAAAATCATCAGCTTAATATTAGGAATTTGATGTATGACATTTACTTTTTACTTTTTACTTTCACTCAAGTATGAATATTTAGTAGTTTTTCCACCACTGACTAATGGTTTTGTGTGAAACAATACAGTGTAGACAAGGTTATTCAATAAAATATTACATAGTGCTCCCTACAACATACTGTAACCTTGTACTAGATGGTTTGTGATTCATTTATGCATTATTTGAATTTAGGAAATGTACTATAGGTTAAATGCACTTACGTTGTGTAATTTAACATGTGCACTTGTCTAATGTGAATGAATGTTGTCAATGCTTAGCTACTTGAGCTGTTGAAATGAGATAGTTGAAAAATGAAATATATATTTTTTAGAATAAGAAAGTGCCAGAACTGTCAAGAAAATAACTTTTGTGTCCGTTGCTCTTTAATACTACTGTCCAACTCAGATTAAGTCTGAGGCTGGTAACATCAACAGTGAGGACAAACCCAGTCACTGGGTCCTGATTGTGAGAGTGGAGCCCAGTTTGCACTGCAGGATCCAGAGATGACATCAGTGAAACTGGAAGACTGCAGTCAAACACTGGAGCTGAAAGTCAACATTAAAGATGAAGAAGAGGAGGAGAAGATTGGCACATCTGTTAGTCATGGTAAGAGCAGGTTCTATCTATTTATAAGTTATCTTCATAAGCTAGACCTCCATAAGCTATCACCCAGTCTATTGCTAGGTAGTATTCTGTAATTCTGACATCACACATGACCCCTGACATTCTTTCGCTTGTGTTGTTCATTCCAACTTCCCACTGTGCATGAAATGTTACAGTAGAACTGTTTCATGATGAACTGTTTCAGTGAGAAGGTAGATGTTACTTCATTCTACTGAGACTTGCATAGTTTGACACCAGTATTGTCAGAATTTGTTTGATTAAATTCCAGTTATTTCAGGAAGATCACTGAAATTACAATTCTCTTCAATGCCTTTCAAAGAGGAACATTTTAAATAGAACTTTGGTTTATTTGAATTGGCTAATTAAAAATGGAATTGACCTCAACTCTGGTAGTTACTAACCCTTGTGATAATGAGTGGAGGGTGATATGGCATGTATACATTTGACATGTATATCACACCAACTGACTGGTTCTTCTGATGCTGTTCACACAGGAGACCATGTTGAGACATTATCTACATCCAGAGAGCAACAGCAGGAACATCCCAGAGCTAAGAGGTCTCACCACTGCCCACATTGTGAGGAGATTTTCCCATTTCTATCAAAGCTAAAAATACACCTACAAATACACACAGGAGAGAAGCCTTATTCCTGCACTGACTGTGGGACACACTTCACAACATCAAAGGCTCTGACAGTTCATCAGAGAGTGCACACTGGAGAGAAGCCTTACTCCTGCTCTGACTGTGGGAAGAGTTTCTCAGGATTGGGTCACTTAAAAAGACACCAACGTATACACACAGGAGAGAAGCCTTACTCCTGCTCTGACTGTGGGAAGAGTTTCTCGCAACAGAGCAGCTTAAACTCGCACAAACATATACACACAGGAGAGAAGCCGTACTACTGCTCTGACTGTGGAAAATGCTTCACAGCATCATTTGAGTTAAAAGTTCATCAGAGGACACACACAGGAGAGAAGCCTTACTACTGCTCTGACTGTGGGATGAGTTTCTCTCAACAGAGCAGCTTAAAGTCACACCAACGTATACACACAGGAGAGAAGCCTTACTCCTGCTCTGATTGTGGCAAGAGTTTCTCTCAACAGAGCAGCTTAAAATCACACCAACATATACATAAAGCAGAGAAGCCTTACTCCTGCTCTGACTGTGGGAAGTACTTCACAACATCAGCTGAGCTAAAAGTTCACCGGAGAACACACACAGGGGAGAAGCCTTACTGCTGCTCTGACTGTGGGAAGAGTTTCTCTCAACAGAGCAACTTAAAAACACACCAACTTATACATACAGGAGAGAAGCCTTTCTCATGCTCTGACTGTGTGAAGTGCTTCACAACATCATCTGAGCTAAAAGTTCACCAGAGAACACACACAGGAGAGAAGCCTTACTCCTGCTCTGACTGTGGGAAGAGTTTCTCTCAACAGAGCAACTTAATAACACACCAACGTATACATAAAGGAAAGAAGCCTCATCAGTTCTCTCAGGCCAGTTAAGATTAGTCACTCCATCACTTCATTCTCATCTCATAAAGGAAGTGGTAACAGTGTATTTGATAACATTACCAGAGAGTAACACTATTGTAATCCTATTGTTTCTCACTGTGAGAGAACTGTGCAGAGAAAAGGGAGCGTTATAGAATGTTAGCCTCTCTTTACTTTACTGATCAGTGTGCACCTTGTCAGTTCTGGTGTGTTTTGTTTGCTTCTACTGTAAAGATATTGAGATTACTTTGGATTTGCCCTTAGCGTTGAAAACCCTCTGAGGGATCGCTTGTTAAATCAATGGAGGGAGGTACTGCTTCCCTCTGCAGTTTTCTGTGGGAATGAGTTAGTAGACACAACATGTGTCAGATAGAGATGGTGTGATGATCAGTTTTCTGTGGGAATGAGTTAGTAGACACAACATGTGTCAGATAGAGATGATGTGATGATCAGTTTTCACCTTTAGTTTGGGTGGATACTTTTATTCCTACTAAATGTGTTTTGTTTAATGATACAAATTGGTTTATTAAATTGTCTTTTAAAACTAGATTCACTATTTTAGTCATTGATGATTAATGTATTTGGATAACTGCAATGAATTTCATTGAATTACTAATGAAAAATAAATGTTCTACATTCATTTTGCTGGTCAACCTCTGGGTTATCTTTCAGAAAATACAATGTTTTTGTTGCCAATCAAAATATATTTACATGAATCTACTCAAAAACATGTCAATACACCTTTACACATCACCACGGGGACAAGCCATTTTGCTAGCCACCAGTATTTTTCTACAATGCATACAAATATATGTTAATCTGTATAAAGGACTTACATGTTTCTTATGTAAAACCAGTTAAATAAAATGAAAAATGTATTTGTCTTGTTTCATTTTCAATAGTTTTATAAGGTGCCACAGTCCAGGGACAGCATTACCACAACAATTCAAGAATGGCCCACTTACTATTGGGGAATTAGAATTCAAGAATTCTTAGAATTCTATTTAGCATTTTGGGACAAAGTAGCTCCCGTGTTTACACATGACAACACATATGTCACTTAATTCAGTGCTTCCTAGTTCCATGTATCAAACAGTTATTTCAGTTATACTAAAATCTGTACAAATCTGTAGTATCCCCTGCTGTTTACAAGGTGCACCTGTGTAATGATCATGCTGTTTAAATCAGCTTCTTGATATGCCATACCTGTCAGGTGGATGGATTATCTTGGCAAAGGAGAAATGCTCACTAACAGGGACGTAACCAAATTTGTGCACAAAAGTTGAGAGAAATAAGCTTTTTGTGCATGTAGAACATTTCTTTAAATTTTTACATGTTTGTTCAGTATAGTCTGAACATGTACTTTTTTATGGAAAGGAAATGCATGTTTCTGGTCGATGCACCTAGCTGCCTTGTTGACAACATAACAGAGGCAAAGATGACTGTTTGGAGGGCTCCTCCCTCCCTGCTTTTTGCACTCAGTGAGAGCACACAATTAAAAATGTTTTAAGTACTTTTAATTTAACAAAATGATGAATACGCTTGGTTTGACTGCACAATGTTATTTCAATATGGTTCAATAAGGATAGAGGATAGATTAGTGAAACAGGGAGCAACCAGAATGGAGGTCTGGTGAGGTGACCAAACAATAGTGACACTACATGGAACATTAATTATTGAACTGAGGTGGTCTTCCATCTTGCAAACCCTTTCATAAACCCCATTGTTAGAGTTTAATATACTGTATCCCCAGTACTATATTGAGCATCAGGCTGTTGAAAAGCAGTTGATTATGTAAATAGTCTTGTAGAACTCTGGTATTGATGGTCTATTTGAGGGTGAGTCATTGATATGAATGTTCAGAGTGAAACAGCTGTGAACTCTCCTGTGATGGCCCACTTCTACCAGAACCTTTCCTATTGTGTTAGTAAGCGCCACCGCATTTTAGGCAGCCAGTGTAACACAATGAGAGGGGGTGTGGCCTGCACAGAGGAGAACCAGGAAGTTGATCTCAGACTTCTATTTAGAACTGGGATCCTATCCAGAGTTGACAGATTAACAGTGTGGACAAACCTGGCCTGTCTCTCCTTCCACACTCTGAACCCACAGTCACTGGGTCTTGGCATCAGCAGACAGGTTTCCATTAACCCAGGTTAATTAAACAAAAAAATCAACAAGGGGGGCCCCCCCCAAAAAATCAGGAAAACATTGAAGAACCACAGCACAATGACGTGAAGGTGGAAGAATGGCGCTGCTAAGATCAAACATTAATCTCCTGAGTACAAACCATCGAATCTTGAGTACATACCTAGTCCCCTGAATACAAACCTAGTAATCTTACATACAGGCCTTCAAATAGTGAACTACTCTTTTAATGGACTGGTAGGTGCTATGAAAGGGATGTTTAAAAAAATGAAATCTTTGTATTTCCTTCATTAGTCCACTGTTAATACAATGCCAAAAATGTTGCATGTTTCCTGTTAGCAATCAAGTTAAGATAGAGCACATTCAGTACTGAGGAAAAAGTGTGATGATGCAAATTATACGCAAATGAGCAAAATGATAATTGCATCATCACACGTTTTGCTCTGTACTGCAGTGTTTCTTAATTTTGCCCTAACACTCATACACTGGATTCAACTAAGCAACTCAAGCCTTTGAATTGAATAAGGTATGTGAGTGCGAGGGCAAAAACACACATGTACACCCCTTTGGGACCAGGATTGGGGAACACGGCTGAACTGAAAGTCCTCCATCTTCAGAACTTCACTGTTGACGTACACATTATTTTGGATTGCATACAGGGTGATGAAAACAATCTGTACATTTGTAATTTGAATGAACTATCCCTTTAATTGGAGTTCCATTGGAGTTTCATTTAGTTAGAGGTGCATTTGCTCTAAGCATGTGCTATAAATAAACATTCATTTATTTTATAAAGAGAACTGCTTTTGTCATCTCTTAAGGAGGCTAGGCGAACCTAGCGAGTGTGCTCTCATACTCCCTTAAAGACCTTTGCTTAAAAAAAGAGAAAGAAGCGGCTGCTGTATGTCCACTTTGAGACGCCATAGACCCCTTTCTGTGTTTACAAACAGGTCACAAAATGTCATCTTAATATATGCACATAATTCTTCCAAACTCTTTCGAATGGGAAGCATGCTTGCAACTTAGACAAACTGATGTGAAAAAATGATGTGTTACAAATGATTTCAGTAGTCCTACATTGTCAGAAGTTAGGGTACAATGGGGGAATTGCTGACACAAAAAAAGCAACGTTTGGGGGAAAAAATGGTATGTAGATTAAGGTCACGCTTAGGTGAGTAAACTGTAAAGGGAAATGAAAGGCTATAGTTACCCTGGTAGAAGATTATGGCATAGGGTTTCACACAGGTGTGTTAATCTATTTGATCAGTTTTATTTAGAAATTATTTGGTAAGTAATACTTCAAAGCCAAGTCTAGTTGTCTTATTTGAATTATTTTAATAAAATATGTGGGGGGTGGAAATGGTGTTGCACATGTCACCGTTAATATCAGCACTACCTGCACTTTCATTTTCATGGTACTTTATTTCTGGATCCTTTTCCATACAATCCATTATGTACAATTGCACTAAATATTATTTTAAGATTTTAAATCCCAGCAGTCTTTAAAATGACATTCAGGAGCAAAAGGTTTTCAATAGTTGTTTTAAATTCATGAAACAAATTGGAATGTAAAAGAACATTAAAGAACACTGGAATATAACATTTTACAACAATAATTTAACTAATTAATTCAGTGTAACATTGATGTGGCAACTCTCTTATGCTCTGCTTTTGCACAATTCTAATTTGTATATAAGTCGAAAATAAAGCTATCCCCAGTCAAATTGGAGCACAACTCATGAGTTCCACCTCCTGCACTGCTCAGACCTAATCTAGTCCCCACTGAAATAGGGGGAGAGATGCCCATTTAAAAGCTCTCTCAAACGCTTAGCTAGCTATCTAGCTACATGACATAAAATGCTGTGTAAAAATATCTAAAAGGCTATGAAGTAACATTAACTCTAAAGCTGTCAGTCACTAGTGCAAACATTTACAACTGTAATTAAGCTACGGTATCTTTTTAATGTATTTTACCTCAGACGATCTGGTAGGAAGGTTGCTAGCTAGCACTCCTAGCAGTTTATGCTGACGAGCTAGCACTCCTAGCAGCTTATGCTAACGAGCTAGCACTCCTAGCAGCTTTTGCTGACGAGCTAGCACTCCTAGCAGCTTATGCTGACGAGCTAGCACTCCTAGCAGCTTATGCTAACGAGCTAGCACTCCTAGCAGCTTATGCTGACGAGCTAGCATTTACTGCTTTTTTTCCACATAAAAAAAAAATCCATTTACCACAAAATAATTTTGTTTAAATATCTCTAAAAGTTGTGATGACACAAAGGAAATTGGGAAAATAATTTGTTGTGGTCCTAATGTGAATTACAGGGGGGTTGAACAACTCTGGAGAGACCTGAAAATAACTGTGCAGCGACACTCCCCATCTAACCTAACAGAGCTTGAGAGGATGTTTCCCTCAATCCCGACCAGTCTCCCAGTCGCTGCCACTGAAAAACATCCCCACAGCATGATGCTGTCACCACCATGCTTTACCGTAGGGATGGTGCCAGGTTTCCTCCAGATGTGACGCTTGGCATTCAGGCCATAGAGTTTAATCTTGGTTTCATCAGATCAGAGAATCTTGTTTCTCATGGTCAGAGTCCTTTAGGTGCCTTTTGGCAAACTCCAAGCGTACTGTGATGTAACCATTTACTGTGGAGTGGCTTCCGTCTGGCCACTCTACCATAAAGGCCTGAATGGTGGAGTGCTGCAGAGATGGTTGTCCTTCTGGAAGGGTCTCCCATCTCAAGAGGAACTCTGGAGCTCTGTCAGACTGACAATCGGGTTCTTAGTCACCTCCATGACCAAGGCCCTTCTCCCCGAATGCTCAGTTTGGCCCGGGTGGCCAGCTCTAGGAAGAATCTTGGTGGTTCTAAACTTCTTCCATTTAAGAATGATGGAAGCCACTGTGTTACTGGGGGCCTTCAATGCTGCAGAAATGTTTTGGCACACTTCCCCAGATCTGTGCTGACACAATCCTGTCTCGGGAGTCCACAGGTGGACTCCAATCAAGTTGTAGAATGATCTCAAGGATGATCAATGGAACAGGATGCACCTGAGCTCAATTTCGAGTCTCATAGCAAAGGGTCTGAATAATTATGTACATAAGGTATTTCTGTTTTATATTTTTTATACATTTGGAAAAAGGTCTAAAAACCTGTTTTCACTTTGTCATTATAGGGTATTGTCTGCATATTTTATCAATTTTAGAATAAGGCTGTAAAGTAACAAAATGTGTAAAAAAAAGTCAAGGGGTCTGAATATTTTAAGAATACTCTACAAGACATGGCAGGGTGAAATTCCCCTTTAACCTGTAGTTGTTGGCTTTTTTTCAGGAAGCTCCGCGCATGCGATCATCATTCTTCAGGATAAAGGATACGCCAGAATTGTGCAGTCGAGACGAAACTTCTGTATCCGTTTCAAATATATTACTACTGGTATGTAATAGCACGTTTTAAGATCGAAAGAACATGTAACAAATATGTCAACTTATTATCACGTTTGTCAAAGGTTTTTTTGTGCTATTTTTGGGTCAAACCGCGTGAGTGAACTTGATCACTTTTTTACAAGTCACATAGTGAGATACTTTGTGTTAGTCTGAGTGGATGTATATCATTTCGTCAAGGTAATTTCATAAAGGATACATTTATTTGAGATTTCTGGGTTCGTTTTACATGTCGTTTTTGGTTTTGTGTAAAATGGCGGCTCCTATCAGGTCTGCGTCAACACACTTCAGTGTCGGCACTGAGGGTGGAGCTGAGAGACAATTTCACGGTTGCACTACTGTTTTGAAGCTAAATGTAATGATTATCAGTTTTCTACATGTGTACTAATATTCAGAGACATTCAGTTGTTTCTGTCTATCTGTAAATGTTACTATGGTGTGAATGGAAATACTATTGGTTTTTGATTGGAATAATACAGTGAAGACAAGTTTATTCAGGAAAATAGTACATAGTGCTGCCTAAAACATACTGTAACCTTGTACTAAATGTTTTTTGTTGTTGTTGTTGTAATTTATGCATTTATGTGAATTCAGAAATCTACTATAGATTAAGTGCATTTAAGTTCTATAGCCTAATTTATAGTGTATACTTTGTCTTGTGTGAATTAACTAATGTTTTGTCAATGCTTAGTTACCAGATCTATTGAAATGAGATCAGTGCTTGACTTGGACAGGAACTCACCGGGGCTGAGTACCAGCACCTCTAATTTCTACTGTTTGAGCTCATGTTCCTCTTATAGAATATTAGCTCAACGGTGTTGTGGAGCTGCTGCACCTAAATATAAACACTATTAATAAAGAAAGTGCCAGAACTGTCAAGAGTAACTTTTGTGTCCGTTTCTCTTTATTACTACTGGCCGACTCAGATTAAGCCTGAGGCTGGTAACATCAACAGTGAGGACAGACCCCAGCCTGCCTCTTATTGGGAATTTTCCAGTAAATGTGAGCGCACATTATACATCTTAGAGTAGTCAGCAGAATAAGTGCACTCTATAGGTGTCTAGGTCATTAGGCACCATTAAACATGCATCTGTCTTGGGAGTGGGCATGTCTGTTTATTTTTGTACCATTGCTATGGCCTAATATTTACTGTTGCTATGGTTACACCACAAATGCCCTACATGCACCTGTCTTGGGAGTGGGCGTGTCTGTTTATTTTTGTACCAATGCTATGGCCTAATATTTACTGTTGCTATGGTTACACCACAAATGGAATCTATGCCCTAATGTGAAACCAAGCTAAAATTGGTGCAAGGCAATAAGATAAGGGTGGGTAAATGCCAGCGGGGATGAAACATTAACATAAAGAGGAGTTACTATGTGTGTGAGGTAAGGAGGAAAACTGTATAAAAAGTTTGTGCCAAGGCTGGAAAGACATTGACTGAATATTTCCATTACACTCTCTCCTTCCACACTGAGTCCAAACCTACAGTCACTGGGTCCTGATTGTGACAGTGGAGCCCATTTTGCACTGCAGGATCCAGAGAGATGGCATCAGTGAAGCTGGAAGACTGCAGTCAAACACTGGAATTGAATGCCAACATTAAAGATGAAGAAGAGGAGGAGAAGATTGGGAAATCTGTTTCTCATGGTAAGAGCAGGTTCTAAGTTTGTGTTTTTCATTCCAACTTCCCACTGTGCATGAAACGTTGCTGTAGAACTGTTTCATGATGAACTGTTTCTCTGAGAAGGTAGATGTTGTTTCATGCTACTGCCTAGGGATGCATGATATATCGGTGAACATATCGGATGTGTAGTTTGACGCCGATGTGCAAAACTGATGTCAAAGCTGACGTGCATTTCTTTATATAGCCCTCCTTACATCAGCTAATATATCAAAGTACTGTACAGAAACTCAGCCTAAAACTCCAAACAGCAAGCAATGCAGGTGTAGAAGCACGGTGTCTAGGAAAAACTCCCTAGAAAGGCTATTACCAAGGAAGATACCTAGAGAGGAACCAGGCTATGAGGGGTGGCCATTCCTCTTCTGGCTGTGCCCGGGTGGAGATTATAACAGAACATGGCCAAGATGTTCAAATGTTCATAAATGACCAGCATGGTCAAATAATAATAATCACAGTAGTTGTCGAGGGTGCAACAAGTCAGCACTTCAGGACTAAATGTCATTTGGCTTTTCATAGCCGATAATTGAAAGTATCTCTACTGCTCCTGTTGTCTCTAGAGAGTTGAAAACAGCAGGTCTGGGAAGGTAGCATGTCCGGTGAACAGGTCAGGGTTCCATAGCCGCAGGCAGTTGAACAGTTGAAACTAAACTGGAGCAGCAGCACGGCCAGGTGGACTGGGGACAGCAAGAAGTCATCATGCCAGGTAGTCCCGAGGCATGGTCCTAGGGCTCAGGTCCTCCGAGAGAGAGAAAGAAAGAGGGAATTAGAGAGAGCATACTTAAGTTCACACAGGACACCAGATAAGACAGGAGAAACACTCTAGATATAACAGACTGACCCTAGCCCCCCGACACATAAACTACTGCAGCATAAATACTGGAGGCTGAGACAGGAGGGGTCAGGAGACACTGTGGCCCCACCTGATGATAACCCCGGACAGGGCCAAACAGGCAGGATATAACCACCCACATTGCCGAAAGCACAGCCCCCACACCCCTAGAGGGATATCAACCACTAACTTACCATCCTGAGACAAGGCTGAGTATAGCGCACAAAGATCTCCGCCACGGCACAACCCAAGGGGGGACGCCAACCCAGACAGGAAGACCACATCAGCGACTCAACACACTCAAGTGATGCACCCCTCCTAAGGATGGCATGGAAGAGCACCAGTAAGCCAGTGACTCAGCCCCTGTAATTAGAGTTAGAGGTTAGAGGCAGAGAATCCCAGTGGAGAGAGGGGAACCGGCCAGGCAGAGACAGCAAGGGCGGTTCGTTGCTCCAGAGCCATTCTGTTCACCTTCACACTCCTGGGCCAGACTACACTCAATCATATGACCTACTGAAGAGATGAGTCTTCAGTAAAGACTTAAAGGTTGAGACCGAGTTTGCAAGTCTCTCACATTGGTAGGCAGACCATTCCATAAAAATAGAGATCTATAGGAGAAAGCCCAGCCTCCAACCTATATAACGTAGGTACAGGACGTAATGAACTCACGTGAAATTTTGCGCTACACGTGCAACACAGCATTCCTAACCTAGCCCACCATGTCTGCTGTGTGGATCGAGCAGTCATTTGAAAGAGTAAGGACATTTCAGTGAAACAAAGGCAAAATCCATTAAAGCCAAGATAATGGAATTCATTGCCCTTGACAATCAACCGTTATCTGCGGTGGGTGATGTTGGCTTTCGCCGACTGGTCAAGCACCGGTTAACACAACCAAGTGCGCTAATTTTCCGATGTTGCCCTACCGGAGTTACACAGTAATATTGTCACTGCTATTAGCTTCACGACATACATACTATGGAACGCCGTTTGGGTCTTTGCGTGTCAAAAAAGACACAGTTGCACTGTCAAAGCTGTACAACAAAGGTCTGCAAACAAGCAAACACCGGCCACGAACTATGTGTTTACAATACCACGTTGGTAATAAGGCATCATTTGTTCGAACGCAACTTTTGGGGTAGCTAGCTTTAGCCTGGTACCTTAGCTAGCAACAATACAACCAGCCAATGACCAGTAGAAACTGCAGTCATTTTCATTATTCTTAGCAATGATTTAGGAATCCTTGTGAGTAAGTATTAGCTAGGTTGCCACTTGATGTTTGCCTATTGAAAATTTACTTCAGTTCATGAAAATAAATAGCTAGCCAGCTACTTAGCCCTTTTGCCGAATGTTTCCGTTATAAGCAGCAAGCTTGCTTCATCTGGCTAGTGAGGCTCGACTGGACCGGGTTATGTGTTGTGATGCTAGCCACAATAAGGATTAGGCACAAAAGTGGAATTTGCCGTTGGTCTTCAAAATAAAAGTATGTCATTGACAGTGATGCCAATGAATACAAATAGTAGAATTATGCCATACTATTGTGGCTAGCAACTGAAACAGTGTATGTCGGTTTGCTATGTTTTTGGCGAAGAACATTGTTTGCATCCATTAGCTTTTTTTAAATGACCAGCACTGTAGGTGTACGAGACAAATAGCATATGTAGTGATTAATCGTTGACATATGAAATACAACTGAGAGTGTAATCAATGTGTAATAACTACGTAAACCTGTACAATTAATATGTGACGGGAAGTCATATTCAGGTCCTGATTCGTCAACAAGCTTATTTGACACGTATTTGACATGTATCTTTTTCGACACTCAAAGACCCAAACGGCGTTCCATAGAAATCCTGGTTGAGAAAGAAACGACTGAACAAATAAACGAAACAGCACAACAAGAAAGTGAAATAACTAGGTTTTTATTATGTTGTACTTGTAATGGGGACATATGTAAATGTCAACAAAATAACTTTTTGGTGTGTGTGTGTCCGTAACCTTTATTTAACTACGCAAGTCGGTTAATTAAGAACAAATTATTTTTTACAATAACGGCCCGGACTACGCTGGGCAAATTGTGCGCCGCCCTATGGGACTCCCAATCACGGCCGGTTGTGATACAGCCGAGAATCAAACCAGGGTCTGTAGTGAAGCCTCTAGCACTGAGATGCAGTGCCTTAGACCGCTGCGTCACTCGGGAGCCCCTTGAAGTGTTGAAGGTCCCCAAGAACACAGTGGCCTCCATCATTCATTCTTTAAATTTGTATTTTATTTGTTCCTAGTAGGACAATCAACAATTACAGAAATACAATTGATTTTTTTAGTCCCAGTTCTTCCATGGCCTGCATACTCAGACATGTCACCCTTTGAGCATGTTCGGGATGGTCCGGATCGAAGTGTACAACAGCTTATTCCAGTTCCCTCCTATATCCAGGAAGCCTTTGAAGAGTGGGATACCATTCCAGATGCCACAATCAACAGCCCGATGAACTCTATGCAAAGGAGACGTGTCCCGGAGGAGGGAGCAGCAGCTATCCACTTCTCCGGTGCTTCATTTGTAAATTGGGCGGTGCCGGTACAAAAAGGGAGCGCGAGAAGGGGTAACCTGGGGGTCTCTGATGTATCAGAACGCATAACGATATTATTCTTTTTTAATATGATTTATTTAATCTTTATTTAACTAGGCAAGTCAAATAAGAGCAAATTCTTATTTACAGTTACGGCCTACCCCGGCAAAACCGGGACGATGCTGGGCTAATTGTGCACTGCCCTATGGGACTCCCTCCCACGTCAGAATGTGATAGAGACTGGATTTGAACCAGGGACTGTCGTGATGCCTCTTGCACTGAGATGCATTGCCTTAGACCGCTGCGCCACTCGGGAGCAGTGGTGTTGAGCCGCTTACAGAAGTTACACACATGGAGTACATTTATTGTAGCCTTTTATAAACCGATTTCATGCAGTTCTACATCATTTTAGATGACTGGAGACTTTTGAAGAATCATTTTTAATACCTCACAAATGACCAAAATGACAGACTACTTTGACACGGATAAACTGAGAATCTGAGATCAATAGAAAGACATTGTCTTCAATCTATCAATAGCCTAGGCCATGTGTGAGGAGAAACACATTGTACAATATGAGGAGGAAGTTATAGTCCTAAACAAGCTTTCCATCACTCACCCAATGATGTGCAGCTTACTCACCTGTATTTTCTTTTCAGCAGGATCCATTTGCTTTACAACCTGTGTTTTCCAGTGATTGTATTAGAAATATTGCTAAAGGCCTGTTTTGGCTGCTTGCTGTTCACTGACAGATTTGCCACATGTTCCTGACTGTAGAAATGCCTTGTGATTTGGCTACACACAATCCACAACTAGGCTATTTAAACAAAAAAAAGCTATTGATCCTCTGTGGATAAATTATAGTCTTACTCCTGGTTTAGTATTGGGAATTATTTCATTTCTTTCTGAACAGACTGCAGAGTTCGCACAGCTATTATTCTATTAGGAAATAAATGAAATGCAATGCTGGAGAGATGAGAGTTGTCAACTCATCTAAACTCAGCAAAATGTTTTACTTCCTCCCACTGTCAACTGCATTTATTTTCAGCAAACTTAACATGTGTACATTTTTGTATGAACATAAGATTCAACAACTGAGACATAAACTGAACAAGCTCCACAGACGTGATTAACAGAGATGGAATAATGTGTCCCTGAACAAGGGGGGGGGGGGGTCAAAATCAAAAGTGGCTACCAGCTGCATTAAGTGCTGCAGTGTATCTCCTCCTCATGGACTGCACCTGATCTCTAGGACACATCTGCATATTTCTCGAGCTCTGAAGTGCTCGTGTGCAATAACTCAATTCACCTTTGCATTCCTTCTAAACAATGCAATTAAAAAATTAAAAAACTTCTGCAAAGGGTAATGTCTACAAATATTAGTCCACTCTGTTCATAACAGATTTTAGTTTTGGGAACAGAAAAATGTTTTGAGTCATTTATTAATTTATGTAAATTCAAGAAATCTACTATAAGTTAAGTTTAGTTACGTTGTGTAGTGTGTACTTTTGTCTAATTTTAATTAATTCATGTTTTGTTGTCAATGCTTACCTACCTCATCTATTGAAATGAGATGGACAGGAGCTCACCGGAGCTGAGGACCAGCACCTCAATGTTCTACTGCTTGAGCTCATGTTCCTCTTCTAGAAAAATAGCTCAACAGTATTGTGGAGCTCCTGTATCTAAATAATAACAGTACTGGCACCCACAATGAGTACATACACCTATTTCAGTCCAAGTCAAGCACTGAATTTGATAATTGAACAAGAAGAAATAGAATATATTTTAATTGAGAATAAAGAAAGTGTCAGAACTGTCAAGACAATTAACTTCTTGTGTCTGTTTCACATTGTTACTACAGGACGACTAGAATTAAGTCTGAGGCCAGTAACATCAATTGTGAGGACAAACCCAGCCTGCCCCTCTCCTTCCACACTATGTCCAAACCTACATTCACTGGGTCTTGATTGTGACAGTGGAGCCCAGATTGCACTGCAGGATCCAGAGATGGCATCAGTGAAGTTGGAAGACTGCAGTCAAACGCTGAATGTCAACATTAAAGATGAAGAAGAGGAGGAGAAGATTGGGAAATCTGTTTCTCATGGTAAGAACAGGTTCTATCTATCCAAGTTTGTTATTCATTCCAACTTCCCACTGTGCATGAAAAGTTGCAGTAGAACTGTTTCATGATGAACTGTTTCAATGAGAAGGTAGATTATATTTCATGCTACTGACACTTGCATGGTTTGACACCAGTATTGCCAGCATTTGTTTTATTCACTGGGCTGTCTGGAGTGATCAGAGAGGAGACTAAAGAAGTGACGGAGACAAACTGCTGGTGTTTTTAAAGTTCTATGATTGAATTTATTTACATTTTTTAAATGTACCTTTATTTATGATTTACATTGGCATCCTACACCCTGCCAAACCCGGACGACACTGGGCCAATTGTGCTCCGCCCTATGGGACTTCCAATCATGTGACACAGCCTTGTTACCAACCCTTGTGATAGTGAGTGGAAGATGATATGACTCATAATTTTAACGACTTTAAGAAAGGTTTTATTCTCTTTTGTTTTGTACAGCCTACTGATATGAATAAATATGTCACCTGGTACAGCAGAAGAGGACTGGCCACCTCTTTTAGCATGGTTCCTCTCTACGTTTCTTCCTAGGTTCCTGCTTGCTAGGGAGTTTTTTGTGTGACCACTTTGCATCTACATCTGCATTGCTTGCTCTTTGGGGATGGAGGCTGGGTTACTGTAAAGCACTTTGTGACAACTTCTGATGTAATAAGGGCTACATAAATACATGTGATTGACATGAATATCACATCAACTGACTGGTTCTTCTCATGTTGTTCACACAGGAGATCGTGTTGAGACATTCTCTACATCCAGAGAGCAACAGCAGGAAGATCACAGAGCTAAGAGGTCTCACCACTGCCCACATTGTGAGGAGATTTTCCCATTTCTATCAAAGCTAAAAATGCACCTAAAAATACACACAATAGAGAATCGGTATTCCTGTACTGACAGTAGGAAGAATTTCACAACATCAAAGGCTCTGACAGTTCATCAGAGAGTGCATGCAGGAGAGAAGCCGTATTCCTGCGCTGACTGTGTAAAATGCTTCACAACATCAACTGAGCTAAAAGTTCACCAGAGAACACACACAGGAGAGAAGCCTTACTCCTGCTCTGATTGTGGAAAGAGTTTCTCTCAACTAGGCACCTTAAAACACCATGAACGTATACACACGGGAGAGAAGCCTTACTCCTGCTCTGACTGTGGAAAGAGTTTCTCTGTACTGGAACACTTGAAAGCACATGAACGTATACATACAGGTGAGAAGCCTTACTCCTGCTCTGAATGTGTTAAATGCTTCACAACATCAACTGGGCTAAAAGTTCATCAGAGAACACATACAGGAGAGAAGCCTTACTCCTGCTCTGATTGTGTAAAATGCTTCACAACATCATCTAGGCTAAAAGTTCATCAGAGAACCCATACAGGAGAGAAGCCTTTCTTCTGCTCTGACTGTGCTGTGAGTTTCTCTCTACTGAGCCACTTAAAACGACATACACATATACACACAGGAGAAAAGCCTTACTCCTGCTCTGACTGTGGAACGAGTTTCTCTCTACTGAGCCACTTAAAACGACATACACATATACACACAGGAGAGAAGCCTTACTCCTGCTCTGAATGTGGAAAGAGTTTCTCTGTACTGGGTCACTTAAAAAGACACCGACATGTACATACGGGAGAGAAGCCTTACTCCTGCTCTGACTGTGTAAAATGCTTCACAACATCAACTGAGCTAAAAGTTCATCAGAGAACACACACAGGAGAGAAGCCTTACTCTTGCTCTGATTGTGAAAAATGCTTCACAACATCAACTGGGCTAAAAGTTCATCAGAGAAAACACACAGGAGAGAAGCCTTACTCCTGCTCTGATTGTGTAAAATTCTTCACAACATCAACTGGGCTAAAAGTTCATCAGAGAATACACACAGGAGAGAAGCCTTACTCCTGCTCTGACTGTGGAAAGGGTCTCTCTCGAATGGGCCAGTTAAGAAGACACCAACGTAAACATAAAGGAAATAGGCCTTACCACTGATCTGATTAGAAAATGTTTTAAAACAACAGCTGAGCTAAACGTTTATCAAAGAACACACAGGAGAGAAGCCAGACTCTTGCTCTGATTTTGTTAAATGCTTCACAACATCAACTGGGCTAAAAGTTCATCAGAGCACACACACAGGAGAGAAGCCTTATGTCTGTTTATAGAATGTTAGCCTCTCTTTATTTTACTGATCGGTATGCACCTTGTCAGTTTTGGTGTGTTTTGTACTGTAAAGATATTGAGCTCACCTTGGATTTGCCCTTAAGGTTGAATCTCCTCTGTGAGGCGTCTCACAATGGATTCTGATGGTTGACTGTGTGGTACTGCTTCACTCTGCAGTTTTCTGTGGGAATGAGCTAGTAGATACAACATACACTGAGTGTACCAAACATTAAGGACACCTGCTCTTTCCATGACATAGACTGACCAGGTGAACCCAGGTGAAAGCTCTGTTCCTTAATGATGTAGTTTTTGTGTATTTATTATGGATCCTCAATAGCTTTCAGCAAAAAAACAAGAAACTGCCGTTGCAGTGGGCTAAGGAATGAAAACACTGGAAAGTTGGAAACATACTGCCTGGTCTGATGAATCCCTGTTCCTGCTGTTTCATGCTGATGGGAGGACTGGGGTATGGAGGAAACCACGAGTACATAGATCCAGTGGTGGAAAATGTACCTAACTGTCATACTGAGTGAAAGTAATGAAACCTTAATAGAAAATTACTCAATTAAAAGTGAGTTACTCAGTAAAATACTACTTGAGTAAAAGTCTAAAAGTATTTGGTTGTAAATATACTTAAGTATCAAAAGTAAAAGTGTGAATCATTTCAAATTCCTTAAATTAAGCAAACCAGACTGTACAACTGTGTTGTGTTTTTAATATTACGGATAGCCATGGGCTCACTCCAACACTCAGACATAATTGACAAATGAAGCATTTGTGTTTAGTGAGTCCGTCAGATCAGAGGCAGTAGGGATGACCAGAGATGTTCTCTGTTTAGTGAGTCTGCCAGATCAGAGGCAGTAGGGATGACCAGAGATGTTCTCTGTTTAGTGAGTCTGCCAGATCAGAGGCAGTAGGGAGGACCAGAGATGTTATCTTGATTAGTGAGTCCACCAGATCAGAGGCAGTAGGGATGACCAGGGATGTTCTCTGTTTAGTGAGTCTGCCAGATCAGAGGCAGTAGGGAGGACCAGAGATGTTCTCTGTTTAGTGAGTCTGCCAGATCAGAGGCAGTAGGGAGGACCAGAGATGTTATCTTGATTAGTGAGTCCACCAGATCAGAGGCAGTAGGGATGACCAGGGATGTTCTCTGTTTAGTGAGTCTGCCAGATCAGAGGCAGTAGGGATGACCAGGGATGTTCTCTGTTTTAGTGAGTCCACTAGATCAGAGGCAGTAGGGAGGACCAGAGATGTTCTCTGTTTAGTGAGTCCACCAGATCAGAGGCAGTAGGGATGACCAGAGATGTTCTCTGTTTAGTGAGTCCGCCAGATCAGAGGCATTAGGGAGGACCAGAGATGTTATCTGTTTAGTGAGTCCGCCAGATCAGAGGCAGTAGGGAGGACCAGGGATGTTCTCTGTTTAGAGAGTCCACCAGATCAGAGGCAGTAGGGAGGACCAGAGATGTTCTCTGTTTAGAGAGTCCACCAGATCAGAGGCAGTAGGGAGGACCAGGGATGTTCTCTGTTTAGAGAGTACACCAGATCAGAGGCAGTAGGGAGGACCAGAGATGTTCTCTGTTTAGAGAGTACACCAGATCAGAGGCAGTAGGGAGGACCAGGGATGTTCTCTGTTTAGAGAGTCTACCAGATCAGAGGCAGTAGGGAGGACCAGGGATGTTCTCTGTTTAGTTTGTGAACTGGACCATTTTATTTCCGGTTCTAATCGTAAAAACATCCTTTTGCCTGTCAGGGGAAATGTATGTAGTAAACGGCACATTATTTTCTTTAGGAATGTAGTGAGATAAAAAGTAATTGTCAAAAATATAAATAGTAAAGTACAGATACCCCCCCAAAACTACTAAAGTAGTTCTTTAAAGCTTTTTTTGCTTTAGTTCTTTACACCACTTTACACCACTTTACACCACTTTACACCACTTTACACCACTGTACACCACTTTACACCACTTTACACCACTGTACACCACTTTACACCACTTTACACCACTTTACACCACTTTACACCACTGTACACCACTTTACACCACTTTACACCACTGTACACCACTTTACACCACTGTACACCACTTTACACCACTTTACACCACTTTACACCACTGTACACCACTGTACACCACTTTACACCACTGTACACCACTGTACACCACTTTACACCACTGTACACCACTGTACACCACTTTACACCACTGTACACCACTTTACACCACTGTACACCACTGTACACCACTTTACACCACTGTACACCACTTTACACCACTGTACACCACTGTACACCACTGTACACCACTTTACACCACTTTACACCACTGTACACCACTTTACACCACTTTACACCACTGCATGCATCCATGCCGTGTGTCAGCATTACAGGCTGGTGGTGTGATGGTTGGGGTGTGTTTTCAGGAAACACACTGGGCCCCTTGATAAAAGATGAACAACATTTGAATGCCACAGGATATCTAAACATCATTTCCAGTCAGGTGCCTCCCTTCATGGCAGCAGTTTATCCATCTGCAAATAGATTTATTCAGCAGGATTATGCCACAAGGCTTGTCCAGGAATGGTTCCAAGAACATGACAGTGAATTCAGTTTACTGCAGTGGCCTGACGAGTCACCAGATCTCAATCCAATTGTGCATCTGTGGGAGGAGATGGAACAAGCTATTCTGAGTAGATTTCATTTCCCAGCCAACTTGACACAATTGTGGGAAGCATTGGAGTCAACATGGGCCAGCATCCCTGTGGAACACTCTCAACACCTTGTAGAGTCTATGTCCTGATGCATTGAGGCTGTTCTGAGGACAAAGGGGGTTGCAACTCAATATTATGAAGGTGTTTCTAATGTTTTGTACACTCAGTGTATGTCAGAAAAGATGGTGTGATGATCAGTTTTTAGCATTAATTTGAGTGGATTGTTTTATATTACTAAACAACTTTTGTTTAATGATAAACAGGCTATGAATCGACTACTTGTGTTTCTTAAACTGTATTTTAATAGTAGATTCATTATTTTAGTCATTGATGATGAATGTATTTGAATAACTGTATTGAAGTTAATTGATCTGGTGGCAGGTAGAAATGAGTAAAAAATAAAGAAAAACCCTTGACTGAGTAGGTGTGTCTCTTGAGCATAACATACCCCAATACACTGTACATATCCAGAAGTGGACCTAGAAGTTGGTCCTTAATTATCTTCTAAATATCTATTGGGAGCCCGTCTGGACCTGCCTCTTTACCTCCCTTCATATTGAAAATAGATGTTTCAACACCATCCAATTCCTTTTCCAGATCCAATTGAGTGTCTTCTGACATAGAGGGAAAATGAAAACCTGATTAGTTCTCAGGAGATTCAAAGGTATAAAATGTATAACTGGCCCATAATACTAGTATGTGCTTTGAAAGCCTTTCATCTGGTACTCCATGACGTTTGGTCAGTGTTCAATGTAAAATAAACATCTATATGCACTCCAACATAATGTAAGACGTCTGGGTCCTGTAACCATCTGGGATGCAAACGCCATCTAGGAGGATCCTTTTACCGGTTTTGTATCCCTATAGAATAATGACACCGGGGAACGGTCACTCAGAACAATACTATCATATCCACTTCCTGCTACATTGGGAAGCAATGAGCAAGAAACTAAAAAGTAATCTATACAAGAATGATTTAAATGTTGAAGAGTAACGTGTTTACTCCCTTTTCCTCGGGTTCTGAATCCTCCAAGGTTCACATAGTCCTTAAAGAAATGCTGTACTTTCTTTCTACTTTGCAAATGGAAAGTGTCTAAACCAGAAGAGCGATCTAGAGGAGGACCAATTAAAATCCCCTGCCATTTGGAAGGAAGGTTATCAATAGAAATGGGATCATCATCATTAGGACCATCAACATTAACCAGATGAATATGCTCATTCAAAGAGGTTCCTGTATCAAAATGTATCTACCAGATGTATCAGTTATAATGTTATCCACTTGAAACGGAACCGATTTGTGAATTAAAACCATAACAGAATGAGAATGAGAGGAGAAACAGGATGCTATTACTTGCCCTTGCCATCTCCTGCGTACTTTAAGTAGCACATCCTTCAACAAGTGGATTTCTTGGAACACAATAGACGAATGAAGTTGTTTAAGCCTAGTAATCACCTGTTTAAGCTTGGATAGTTTACAAACTCCACAGACATTCCACAAAGTAAATTTCATTTTTGAATTTGAAGTAATTTAACCAAGATGTAAACATGGAATAAGCTATAGCATAAAGGAATATCTCAAATATATTTAGTAACCACAACCTCATTAATATTTTGTAGTGAGAAAAATATGTAAAGATCTGTTGGAACAAACAAAAATAAATATATGCTAACAACAGTAGAACACTGAACCCCATTCCACTATCTCCCTAACCGAGACTCCCAACTCTTCCCCTCCCACCTCCCCCTAATCGTAGCCTGGTGGACGACTGATCCATTAAAGGGAGCAGTCTAACCTAATGACGCTAAACAAAACAAAGTGTCTCCTGCCTTCTCTCGGCCATTACTCCTCACGAGCAAAACAAAAGGCATATCTAGCAAGATGATATGTGATATATCACAACAAAAGGCATATCTGGCAAGATATGTGAAATATCAAATCAAATCAAATGTATTGATATAGTCCTTCGTACATCAGCTGATATCTCAAAGTGCTGTACAGAAACCCAGCCTAAAACCCCAAACAGCATGCAATGCAGGTGTTGAAGCACGTTGGCTAGGAAAAACTCCCTAGAAAGGCCAAAACCTAGGAAGAAACATAGAGAGGAACCAGGCTATGAGGGTGGCCAGCCCACTTCTGGCTGTGTTGGGTGGAGATTATAACAGAACATAGCCAAGATGTTCAAATGTTGATAAATGACCAGCATGGTCAAATAATAGGTCTGGGACAGGTAGCACGTCCGGTGAACAGGTCAGGATTCCATAGCTGCAGGCAGAACAGTTGAAACTGGAGCAGCAGCATGGCCAGGTGGACTGGGGACAGCAAGGAGTCATCATGCCAGGTAGTCCTGAGGCACGGTCCTATGGCTCAGGTCCTCAGAGAGAGAGAGAGAAAGAAAGAGAGAATTAGAGAGAGCATACGTAAATTCACACAGGACACCGGATAAGACAGGAGAAACACTCTAGATATAACAGACTGACCCTAGCCCCCGACACATTCACTACTGCAGCATAAATACTGGAGGCTGAGACAGGAGGGGTCAGGAGACACTGTGGCCCCATCCGATGATACCCCCGGACAGGGCCAAACAGGAAGGATATAACCCCACCCACTTTGCCAAAGCACAGCCCCACCAACTTACCATCCTCAGCAGAGTATAGTATATCACAACAAAAGGCATATCCCAAGAAACAAAGAGATTTTCTGTTGAATCTGACAATTCATCTTAATGGTTGTACAGTCGTCTCAAATAAAACTGTGAAGGACCTCGGTGTTACTCTGGACCCTGATCTCTCTTTTGAACAACATATCAAGACTGTTTCAAGGACAGCTTTTTTCCATCTACGTAACATTGCAAAAATCAGAAACTTTCTGTACAAAAATGAATCCATGCTTTTGTCACTTCTAGGTTAGACTACTGCAATGCTCTACTTTCCGGCTACCTGGAATAAAGCACTAAATAAACTTCAGTTAGTGCTAAATACGGCTGCTAGAATCCTGACTAGAACCCCAAAAAATGATCATATTACTCCAGTGCTAGCCTCCCTACACTGGCTTCCTGTCAAGGCAAGGGCTGATTTCAAGGTTTTACTGCTAACCTACAAAGCATTACATGGGCTTGCTCCTACCTATCTCTCTGATTTGGTCCTGCCGTACATACCTACACATACGCTACGGTCACAAGACGCAGGCCTCCTAATTGTCCCTAGAATTTCTAAGCAAACAGCTGGAGGCAGGGCTTTCTCCTTTAGAGCTCCATTTTTATGGAATGGTCTGCCTAACAATGTGAGAGACGCAAACTCGGTCTCAACCTTTAAGTCTTTACTGAAGACTCATCTCTTCGGTGGGTCATATGATTGAGTGTAGTCTGGCCCAGGAGTGTGAAGTTGAACGGAAAGGCTCAACTCGTTGTGTTTGGAGGACAAAGAATGCTGAGTTGCATCCAAAGAACACCATACCTACTGTGAAGCATGGGGGTGGAAACAGCATGCTTTGGGGTGTTTTTTCATCAAAGGGACCAGGACGACTGATCCGTGTAAAGGAAAGAATGAATGGGGCCATGTATCGTGAGATTTTGAGTGAAAACCTTCTTCCATCAGCAAGGGCATTGAAGATGAAACGTGCCTGGGTCTTTCAGCATGACAATGATCCCAAACACACCGCCCGGGCAACGAAGGAGTGGCTTCGTAAGAAGCATTTCAAGGTCCTGGAGTGGCCTAGCCAGTCTCCAGATCTCAACCCCATAGAAAATCTTTGGAGGGAGTTGAAAGTCCGTGTTGCCCAGCAACAGCCCCAAAACATCACTGCTCTAGAGGAGATCTGCATGGAGGAATGGGCCAAAATACCAGCAACAGTGTGTGAAAACCTTGTGAAGACTTACAGAAAACGTTTGACCTCTGTCATTGCCAACAAAGGGTATATAACAAAGTATTGAGATAAACTTTTGTTATTGACCAAATACTTATTTTCCACCATAATTTGCAAATAAATCCATAAAAAAATCCTACAATGTGATTTTCTGGATTTTTCCCCCTCATTTTGTCTGTCATAGTTGAAGTGTACCTATGATGAAAATTACAGGCCTCTCTCGTCTTTTTAAGTGGGAGAACTTGCACAATTGGTGGCTGACTAATTACTTTTTTGCCCCACTGTATGCACAAACTCTTCCGAACTGTTTCGCTGTTTTTATTTAACCTTTATTTAACTAGGCAGTTCTTATCAACTTACACTGTAGAAGCACTGGTACTCTTACATTTTAATTCCAGGTTGCATATTACAATATTTAAGGGCAGATGGTCTGCTCTGTCCATAACAGTCACACCAAGCATAGGGTTGGTTGGTATAAGATTGAAATGGGAAAATAATGTACCCATGAAAACCCTATGAAATAGTTCCCCAATACCATCTGATGTATATATTTAATGTATTACATGACTGGTGACCACAGCCCTTCCAACAATACATTTAAATCATGTTTTACTGTGATTGTTTCCACCCTGCTGAATGTATTCAATGTATTCCATTTCAAATGTGTCTCCCAGTGCAGCTTTACTTCCAGGCTATTATGACACATCTGGCAGTTTCTTCTATGTTCCTAGGCCCAGTACAATGGAAAACATGTTGTTTTTTGGTCACTACCATTGCAGGAAAATACCATGCTACTGGTGCAACTAGCAAACCAAAAACAACATAATAGTAGTTACTTAGCCTGATAATACATCACTCCTGATAGACACAAGCAAAAACTCTTGCATAAATGTAGCAGTCTATACACCTAATCATTAGTGATCTGACATGCTGTATTGCCTGGAAACTGTAGGCTACTAACAACAGCAGCTACATAGTCTAGTTTACTATGGTCCTGTCCCTCTGGCCAGGGTAAACAAAGTGGTAATGTTGTGTATTGTATATACAGTATGTCACTTCAAACAGTTTATTTCATTTAATTATACACAAGAGAGAAAAACATGCATGTACAAACATTACATTATTTGTCAGTTAGCGGATGCTCTTATCCAGAGCAACTTATAGGACAAATAAGGGTTAATTGCCTTGCTTAAGGGCACATTGACAGATTTTTCACCAAGTCAACTCGGGATTCAAACCAGCAACCTTTAGTTACTGGCCCAACACTCTTAACCGCTAGGCTACCTGCCGCCAGATCAATTAACTTCAATAGTTATTCAAATACATTCATCATCAATGACAAAAATAATAAATCTAGTATTAAAATACAATTTATTAAACACAAGTACTCGATTCATAGCTTGTTAATCATTAAACAAAAGTTGTTTAGTAATATAAAATAATCCACCCAAACTAAAGCTAAAAACTGATCACACCATCTTTATCTGATATACACTGAGTGCACAAACATCAGGAATACCTTCCTAATAGTGAGTAGCACCCCCCTTTATCCTCAGAACAGCCTCAATGCATCAGGACATAGACTGTCCAAGGTGTTGAGAACGTTCCACAGGGATGCTGGTCCATGTGGACTCCAATGCTTCCTACAATTCTGTCAAGTTGGCTGGGAGTGGATCTACTCTGAATAGCTCGTTCCTTCTCCTCCCACAGATGCACAATTCAGCTGAATTCACTGTAATGTACTTGGAACCATTACTGGACAAGCCGTGTGGCACAAGGCATAATCCTGTTGAAAAAGTCTATTTGCAGATGCATACAGTGCTGCCATGAAGGGACGCATCTGATTGGCAATGATGTTTAGATATTTTTTGTTGTTGTGCACTCTCCTCCTCCTGATATTTTTTCACTTTCATAGCTGTTAATTGAACACTGCAGTTAGATTAACAAGAATTTGAGCTTTCTGTCGATATAAAGAAATGTCTATGTCCCAGAAAGTCGTCTGTTGTATACAATGTCATTCTAGTCACATTAGCGCACGTTAGCAACAACCATCCCGTTGTGCAGGGGTGGGCAACTCCAGTCCTCGGGCCTGATTGCTAGGGATGGAGAAAAGTGTGACACCAAACACAACAGATGAATCAAATTACATTCTAAACTGAAGATCATGATTATGGGATAATTGGAGTCAGGTGTGTTAGCTGGGGCTGGGGCAAAACTGTGACACCAATCAGGCCATCGAGGACTAGAAATGCCCACCCCTGACAGAGAGGATCATTTAAGGAATTTTTAATTATTCATTCTTTTACTTTTGATACTTAAGTCTATTTACAACCAAATACTTAGACTTTAACTCAAGTAGTATTTTACTTGGTGACTTTCACTTGAGTTACTCTTGCTACATTAAGAGCAGAATTAAGGTTTCTCTCCTGTGTCTGTTCACTGATGACTTTTTAGGTCAGCTGTTGTTTTAAACAATTTTCTATAGTCAGATCAGTGCTAAGGCTTCTCTCTGTTTACCTTGGTGTCTTTTTAACTGACACATTCCAGAGAAACTCTTTCAACAGTCAGAGCAGGAGTAAGGCTTCTCTCCTGTGTGTATACGTTCATGTGTTTTTAAGTAGTCCAGTCGAGAGAACCTCTTTCCACAGCCAGAGCAGGAGTATGGCTTCTCTCCTGTGTGTGTTCTCTGATTAACTTTTAGCTCAGCTGATGTTGTGAAGTATTTTATACAGTCAGAGCAGGAGTAAGGCTTCACTCCTGTATGTATACGTTCATGTGTTTTTAAGTGGCCCAGTTGAGAGAAAATCTTTCCACAGTCAAAGCAGGAGTAAGGCTTCTCTCCTGTGTGTGTTCTCTGATGAACTTTTAGCTCAGCTGATGTTTTGAAGCATTTTACACAGTCACAGCAGGAGTAGGGCTTCTCCCCTGTATGTATACGTTCATGTGTTTTTAAGTGTCCCAGTTGAGAAAAAGTCTTTCCACAATTAGAGCAGGAATATGGCTTCACTACCATATGTACATGTTCATGTGTTTTTAAGGTTCTCAGTAGAGGGAAACTCTTTCCACAGTCAGAGCAGGAGTAAGGTTTCTCTCCGGTGTGTGTTCTCTGGTGAACTTTTAGCTCAGCTGTTGTTGTGAAGCATTTTACACAGTCAGAGCAGGAGTAAGGCTTCACTCCTGTATGTAAACTTTCATGTGTTTTTAAGATGTCCAGTCGAGAGAAACTCTTTCCACAGTCAGAGCAGGAGTAAGGCTTCACTCCTGTATGTATACGTTCATGTGTTTTTAAGTTGCACAGTGCAGAGTAACTATTTCCACAGTCAGTGCAGAAGAAAGGCTTCTCTCCTGTGTGTGTTCTCTGATGAACTTTTAGCTCAGCTGATGTTGTGAAGCATTTTACACAGTCAGAGCAGGAGTAAGGCTTCTCTCCTGTGTGTATACGTTCATGTGTTTTTAAGTAGTCCAGTCGAGAGAACCTCTTTCCACAGCCAGAGCAGGAGTATGGCTTCTCTCCTGTGTGTGTTCTCTGATTAACTTTTAGCTCAGCTGATGTTGTGAAGTATTTTATACAGTCAGAGCAGGAGTAAGGCTTCACTCCTGTATGTATACGTTCATGTGTTTTTAAGTGGCCCAGTTGAGAGAAAATCTTTCCACAGTCAAAGCAGGAGTAAGGCTTCTCTCCTGTGTGTGTTCTCTGATGAACTTTTAGCTCAGCTGATGTTGTGAAACATTTTACACAGTCAGAGCAGGAGTAAGGCTTCACTCCTGTATGTCTACGTTCATGTGTTTTTAAGAGGTCCAGTCGAGAAAAACTCTTCCCACAGTCAGAGCAGGAGCAAGGCTTCTCTGATGTGTGTGTTCTCTGATGAACTTTTAGCTCAGCTGATGTTTTGAAGCATTTTACACAGTCACAGCAGGAGTAGGGCTTCTCCCCTGTATGTATACGTTCATGTGTTTTTAAGTGTCCCAGTTGAGAAAAAGTCTTTCCACAATTAGAGCAGGAATATGGCTTCACTACCATATGTACATGTTCATGTGTTTTTAAGGTTCTCAGTAGAGGGAAACTCTTTCCACAGTCAGAGCAGGAGTAAGGTTTCTCTCCGGTGTGTGTTCTCTGGTGAACTTTTAGCTCAGCTGTTGTTGTGAAGCATTTTACACAGTCAGAGCAGGAGTAAGGCTTCACTCCTGTATGTAAACTTTCATGTGTTTTTAAGATGTCCAGTCGAGAGAAACTCTTTCCACAGTCAGAGCAGGAGTAAGGCTTCACTCCTGTATGTATACGTTCATGTGTTTTTAAGTTGCACAGTGCAGAGTAACTATTTCCACAGTCAGTGCAGAAGAAAGGCTTCTCTCCTGTGTGTGTTCTCTGATGAACTTTTAGCTCAGCTGATGTTGTGAAGCATTTTACACAGTCAGAGCAGGAGTAAGGCTTCAATCCTGTATGTATACGTTCATGTGTTTTTAAGTGGGAAAGTTGAGAGAAACTCTTTCCACAGTCAGAGCAGAAGAAAGGCTTCTCTCCTGTGTGTGTTCTCTGATGAACTTTTAGCTCAGCTGATGTTGTGAAGCATTTTACACAGTCAGAGCAGGGGTAAGGCTTCACTCCTGTATGTATATGTTCATGTGTTTTTAAGTGGCCCAGTCGAGAGAAACTCGCCCCACAGTCAGAGCAGGAGTAAGGCTTCTCTCCAGTGTGCACTCTCTGATGAACCGTTAGATTCCCTGATGTTGTGAATCTCTTCCCACAGTCAGTACAGGAATACGGATTCTGTCCTGTATGTATTTTTTGGTGTATTTTTAGCTTTGATAGAATTGGGAAAATCTCCTCACAATGTGGGCAGTGGTGAGACCTGTTAGCTCTGTGATCTTCCTGCTGTTGCTCTCTGGATGTAGAGAATGTCTCAACGTGGTCTCCTGTGTGAACAACATCAGAAGAACCAGTCAGTTGGTGTGATATACATGTCAATCAAATGTATATTATGAAGCCCTTTTTACATCAGCAGTTGTCAAAGTGCTTTATTGAAACCCAGACTAAAATCCCCTAAGAGCAAGCGATGTAGATGTAGCAGCACAGTGGCCAGGAAAAACTCCCTAAAAAGCAGGAATCTTAGAAGAAATGTAGAGAGGAAACAGGCTCAAAGAGGTTACCGGGCGACATATGTATTCATATCAGTACAACACAGAAGGGGAATAAAACAACTCTAAAAGTGGATAAGACTTGAAAGCTAAAAAGGGGCGTGTCATCCTCTACTCACTATCACAAGGGTTAGATACTACACAGACTCATTTCATAGGACTTTAAAACACTGGCAGTTTGTAAAACACAAACTTAGATAGAACCTGATCTTACCATGAGAAACAGATTTCCCAATCTTCTCCTCCTCTTCGTCATCTTTAATGTTGGCATTCAGCTCCAGTGTTTGACTGCAGTCTTCCAGCTTCACTGATGCCATGTCTCGATCCTGCAGTTCCACTGGTTCCACTGTCACAATCAGGACCCAGTGACTGTAGGTTTGGACTCAGTGTGGAATGAGAGAGAGACAGGCTGGGTTTGTCCTCACTGTTGATGTTACCGGCCTCAGACTTAATTCTAGTCGTCCTGTAATAACAATGAGAAACAGACACAAAAGTTAGCCTTGACAGTTCTGGCACATTCTTTATTCTCTAAAAATATATTATATTTTTTCCTGTTCAATTATCTAATTCAGTGCTTGACTAGGACTGGAATAGGTGCCGGTACTGTTTATATTTAGGTGCAGCAGCTCCACAATACTGTTAATATTCTATAAGAGGAACATGAGCTCAAACAGTAGAAATTTGAGGTGCTGGTACTCAGCTCTGATGAGCTCCTGTCCAAGTCGAGCACTGATCTCATTTCAATAGATCTGGTAACTAAGCATTGACAAAACATTAATTAATAAATATTAGACAAATTATACACTTTAAAATTAAGCTACACAACTGTAAATGCACTTAATCTATAGTAGATATCCCCTATACACAAATGCATAAATGACTCAAAAAAACATGTAGTACAAGGTTGCAGTATGTTGTAGGCAGCACTATGTACTATTTTCCTGAATAACCTCGTCTTCACTGTATTACTCCAATCAAAAACCAATAGTATTTCCATTCACACCATAGTAACATTTACAGATAGACAGAAACAACTGAATGTCTCAATATTAGTACACATGTAGAAAACTGATAATCATTACATTTAGCTCCAAAACAGTAGTGCAACCACAAAATTCTCTCTCTGTTGCACCCTCAGTGCCTACACTGAAGTACGTCGATGCAGACGGAGTGGAATCCGCCATTTTACCAGCTCGTGAATTTTACACAAAACCAAAAAGGACATGTAAAACGAACCCAGAAATAAATAAATAAATTATCCTTTATGAAATGACCTTGACGAAATGATAAAGATCCACTCAGACTAACCCAAAGTCTCTACGTGACTTGTAAAAAAAAGTGATCACGTTCACTCACGCGGTTTGACATAAAAATAGCACATAAAACCTTTATCAAAACTTGACGTATTTGTTACCTAGCCTGTTATGACATGTTATTTCAATATTATAACGTGCTGTTACATACCAGTAGTAATATATTTGAAACGGACACAGAAGTTGTCGTCTCTAGTGCACAATTCTGGCGTATCCTTTATTCCGAAGAATGATGTGCGCCCGCGCAGAACTTCCCGTTCCTCACTACCAGTTTTTAAACCCAGAGACGTAACAACGCGAGACTTCAGAGAACGATTGCGAAGCAGACCAAGCCCGGGTTTGACAAGTCAATGAGAGAAGTGAAGAATTCTGATACTTTTGCAGCGTTTAATGGGGATCATAATAAATACCAAAAATATTCCGTCGGCACACACTTGAAACATGGCCATTATTTTATCAATGTCATAACTGCAGTGGTTTATTCACAATAGCTCTCACTGCGTATCTTACATATCGCAGATTCACATGAGTAGGCAGAAACTCTTAACTCTCCCAACGAAACTCCAGATATAACACCTTTTATCCGTGCCCTGCTCCGAAAAACAATGCTCTCTCCTTCTGCTCTTCTGAGCCGCATGAACTCAAAACAAAACCATTACTGGTCACTCTGACTGACTCTACCTTTCCTAATGCCTCCGTTACCATCTTCCTGGCCTCAAATTATCTCCCAAAAAGACATAATTGTTGATGAATCGCACTCCAAAAGAACCCTTTGTTAGTTTACAACTTTTGGTATTTTTGCTAAATTTTTCGTTGTCCCCGTCTTCCATTCATTCTTACCAACTTTACTCAACTGGGAGATATCAGACTCGAACAAGCACCTCCGCTTCGCCATATTTTACAAAAAAACAAGACACACCCCGCTACGGACTAACACCTGCACTGCAAAAGAGCCGAAGATCAGCCTGATCAGCTTGTACTCATAGAAATGCCTGAGATACACGAATATAACTATACAATATTGCATATGGTATAAGTTAGATTATTTTTTTAGATACACAATGTAATGAAATATATTGATTTAAAATAACATCGAATAGCTTGTTTGTTCTGATATAGACAGAATGACTGAAAATTACCTGTAATTTTAAATCATTAGTTTACAATTTCACAACGGAATTTATTACAATTTATAACCGTCATGTCTCAAAACTGGGAGAAGCCGAAAGAGCAAGTCATTCACCCGACATTTGTTCATCAGGACGGCAACACAACGACACGAGGATAATTGTAAGCATCAACATTTCTGAAAACGTTTCTAATTTGATAGGGTTGTTATATTAACTATCAGTTTCTGTTGATGTCCAAACTATTATTTTCTCTAGGCTAACTCTCTGCCTGGAAACTTGCATGCTAACTTAACTAGCTAACGTAAACTCGTACATCGCCTTGGTCCGTACAATTGCCCTTATTTTAGCCCCAAAAACGTAATACTTTCAGATCAACTGTAATGCCAATACCATTGTAAGCACAATTTCTCCACTTTCCAAATGAATCAATTGCATGGCCTAAACGCTCCCCGTTTCTGCATAATTCAAGCAGGCAATGGATCTTTTTAAAAATTGCGGGTTGGTGAAGCGAAACTAATGCGTGATAGTGAGAAGGAGAGATGTCCTGTGGGAAAATTGCTTTTTTTTCACTCGATCTGTCCAACTTATCACCTCTAAAATGTAAATAAAATACTATAAAGAGTTTATATAATGTGTCATTACATACCTATTTGAAGTTTTCTGTCAAATTTGAATCGGGTTTTTAGGGCGGTGCTAAAGTGATCTTATAGAAGTAAACAGCGGCTTTGAGAATGATGATCTCATGCAATGATGACGCAAAAAATGACTAGGTATCCCCCCTTACCCCGTCACTGTCCATTTATTGTTTTTAAAGAAAAGATAAGTGCTACACCTGGTGGAGAGATATTGTAAGACAGAAATAGTTGCTTTATGCGGTACTGTACGTTACGACATGACGGAGGGTCCGTTTTTTCAACTTTTCTCCAATACTATAGAGCCATTAACATGTCGATCAACGCTTGAATAGAAACCTAGTTCAAACCCCCGATTTTGAAGTCAACACTGTCCCATTAGTTTTCTTTGTAGCCTCGTTTGAATGTTGCGGTTGCGCACATTTGTACGGAATGGGGTGAGTTTACGTTAGCTAACGTTAGATAGTAAGGCGAGAAAGCAGGGCTAACATATTTTATGGTTGTATAAACAGTCAGCTAGCTTACTCTATCGGTTTAGCTAACTACGGTTAGCTATGTTTTCTGGTAACGGGTCATTGTCATTGTTTTTTGGCAGACATTTTTTTAATGTATTAACTAGCTAGAGTCCAACATCAACGTTACTCTCTGGGTACCTACCGTGAAGCTGGTTGGTTTGCTAACTAACTGTAGTATGGGTTAGCTATCTAGCTAGCTAAGAACGTTAGCTCACAGGAGAGAGGGCATTAATATGTTACAATTAAGAGGAGAATGTGTCAAATGCTTTGACCAAAATTAACTAGCTAAGAAGCCTGTCAAAATGTAGTTCAAACTTGCTCTCAGTGTATTCATTACTACAGTTTGTTTACTATTTACCTTTTAACTTTTTTTCAGAAAATGAAAAGAGTGAAGATTATAATTATACATCCACAACTGATCAAGACCAGAGCTGTTTCCCTTGAATAATGCCAGGAAGTGGATTGTTCCACAAAATGTGTGTCTTTTGATTCCCTCTGATATTTTATGTATAAATTATGGGTTTTGATGTGCATCTAATAACATTGCATGCATGATTTACTGTATGTCATGTGCTTAAATGTTTGTTGCGGGACTATCCAGAAGTTCACCTGGGCAGGCCCAAAAAAGGCAGAAAAGCCAGTCTTGTTCTCCCTCTACCCCAGCTCAGGATGAATTTAATGTGGACACGCCTAGACGTGGTAAGAGAAACCGGAGAGTCAGTGGGAAATGTCAAACCTTTCACAGGGTAGCATAGATGGGATTTTCTTTATTGTATCAGGCATCACTGCCTATCAGGATCATTATTCACACATGATATACAGTACATATACATTTTCCTATCCAAAGCCTTGCTTTTTAAGTTGTCCTGATTACACCCAAATTGGGTTTTTATTTGTGTTTCAGGGCAATCCAGGGATTCAGCTGGCCGTTCTAGATGCTCTCCTTCCCCGTCTCACTTCACACACGGTGGGTCAAGAGTACAACTTGCCAGACAAGTCCAGAAATCATAATCAGGTAACCTGTCAACTACTAAGGGATGTTTATTCATTGGGTTTGAATGTTACTGAATCATCCAGGGCTTCTACTAGCCAGTCCCACCTCCAGAGCAGGGAGCACTGACATTTTCCAAATCCCCCCTGTTACTCTACCAGACAAGGTGAGAGAAGTTATGTAGTAACTAAAGTTTGCTCATCAGTGCTAGTTTCTTTACAATGAGCAGAAATTATACACATCTTGTTCAGTCTTGATAACTGAAGATTAAAACTATCCTTAAAATATGTATTGTAGTGTGTAGGTTTACAAAAATCAAGTACTATTTCTTTTTGCTGTTTACCTCTGGGTTGACACTGAGTTGGCTTTGAATTTGTAAGATTCATCCAGGGCTTCTACTTGCCAGGCCCAACGGAGCCAAGAACATCGAAGCTCTCACCCTCACATTCCCTCCGCTAAGACCAGAGCTGTTTCCCATGAATAATGTCAGTAAGTGGATTGTTCCACGAAATGTGTGCCTTTTTGATTCTCTCTGATATGTTATGTATAAGTGATGTACTAATTCAAAAGGCACCTATTTTGTAGAATGACAAAATGTACTACAAAATTTAAACTTGTGTTAAAGTTAAACACCGATCCAGTAGAATATATACTATTATTGAAATGTTGAACTATATGTATTATTGCAAGTAAAATTTCACTTTTATTTGCAATCAACTTGTCTGTCAGGATCCTCTTGTGTGTGACAACAATGTCAACACAATGTTCTCATTTCAGAAGTGTGTCCTAACTAAATTGGTAGAGATATTGGAGGTGAAACGTGTTGGGAGATCAGAGCCCCAAGACTCTGAGTTCCATGTCAAGAGATGGAGACGGAGCAAGACTTTGAGCAACTAGAGAAGCAGCGCCGAAGTGCGGATGCACAGAATCTGATGGTGAAATTGACATTTATTTTTGACATTTCATTTACACTGTAGATTTAGTCAACATCTTTCACACTACCTAAAGCGATACAATTGGTTAATTCCACTCTTACAAGCAATGCCTGTAGAATTATCTTTTAATTTTTTATTAGTCCTACTGAGATAGAGGTTACTGCATAACTTCCAGGGTTTCAAACAGTCTCTTGACACAGATTAAGGTTAAGCAACATTGGTGGTAAGAACACAAAGGACGGTGCCAACAAGGTCATGGACAGGTATGTCATATCTTTAGAATGGATCCAGTAAGTAATTTTAAAGGTATCGTTAGTGATACAAACTGTCTGCAACAAAGACAGTAAATCCAAGAGCCTTCTCTCCTCAGCAGTTTGAAAGTGTTCAATTCACAAAGAACATCTTATGTGTGCTTGACTTTCAGGCTCTTTACCAATGGCCTGATGTCCTTGTTCAACTTCAACGACCATCACGCAATGCGGGGATTAGGAAACACAACTGTGTACTCTGTTGTCAATGGTACCTACAAACATGTAATTATTCTGTAGTATATTTTGTATTAATAACTGGGTGGTTTGAGCCCTGAAAGCTGATTGGCTAACAGCCATGGTATATTTAAGCAATAATACATGAGAGCCCATGTGTTATGATGACATTTATCATGGCTGTGAGTGTCATAGCCTTAAAAGCAAAGTCCTCTGGGTTGTGTGGTGCCGTAACCACACAATACATGTTTACAGTCTGTATCCAGGCACGCTGAGTTGCGTTGTGCATAAGAAAAGCCTTTACTACACCCTCCCATTGCTTAAAGGGTCACTAAGGTCGTATAATCAAAATGACCTGCTCTGTCTGTTTTAATAGGCTAGATTCCTATTTTCTCTACTAAAACCAATTATTAATTTGCATGGTGGTAATTTGTGTGGTCCCTTTTTGAGAAGAATGGTTTAGGAGCTTGGCAATTTTGAATGAGGTGATCATGTGACCTTAATGACCTTTTAACCTATCTATAACGGTCTGCCCAACGTGACATTTTCTCAAATTCTGTTGTATTTATTTTGCTATGCTTTAGCCGGGGCGGCAGGGTAGCCTAGTGGTTAGAGCGTTGGACTAGTAACCGAAAGGTTGCAAGTTCAAATCCCCGAGCTTACAAGGTACAAATCTGTCGTTCTGCCCCTGAACAGGCAGTTAACCCACTGTTCCTAGGCCGTCATTTAAAATAAGAATTTATTCTTAACTGACTTGCCTAATTAAATAAAGGTAAAAAAAAAAAAATGCTTCACCATATTTTAGAAATAGCATTACACAATCAACATCTTGATCAACTCTAGGTCTTCCCAAGCTGGGTTGCCAATTTAGTGACATTTTCGCTATATTTAGCGAGTATTCAGACCCCTCTAGCGACACATTTTCAAAAAATTGACTAGTGACAAATCTAGTGACTTTTTCTGGTGTTATTGGAGACTCTGACGTGAAAGCATGTATTGTTCTTAGTGGGCCCCACCCCCGTCCCAAAGCACTCACTTGCAGCCCAGTCCTCGCGCAGCAGTCGCGCATGCGGGAAGCTGGCTGATCCCGCCCTGGCTTACATTCAGGGCGTGATGTAAATGTGAAATATTCTTTGTCTAAAATAAATCACTGCACAAAAATAAATCACTGCATTTGACTCACTCAGTCACTTACTCACCTTGTCCCACTGTGTGTGTGCCTCTCTGTGACGTAAGATAAACATCTAGCTGGCTAGCTCATCATGTCTCTGTCTAAACTGTACACTCAAAATACAGAAAGGAGTGGGAATCAAACCCTGAATTCAAAGGCTGGTTGAAGCTGTCTATTGGAGATAATACACGGACGGGCATACTGCCTGTATTGTAAGGCTGATTTCTATGCCAAACTTAGTGATGTAAAAAAACACATGACAACTCAAAAGGCAAAGCCTTGTAACAGTTCCACCCAAAACAAGCTGCAATTTATGGTTAACAAATTTACTCTGCAAAAAAGGCTGAGGACATCATGGCATTAGCTATCGCTGAACAATGTTCCATGCAGGCATGTGATCACATTGGAGAAGCATGTAGAGCTGCTTTCTCAGACTCCACTGCTGCTACCCACTTCAAAATGCACATGTCAAAGTGTACAGAAATTATTAATGGTGTTCTAGCGCCATACTTTCTGGAAAAGTTGGTTGCCGATGTGGGTGAGCAGCGTTTCAGCCTCCTCCTCGATGAGTCTACGGATGTAAGTGTTTCTAAGTACCTGGGGGTTGTGTATGGGTACTTTAGTGACACCAAGCAGACAATTGTATCACCATTTCTGGGGCTTGTTAAATTGGAGGGAGGAGATGCCAAATCTGTAGCCCGTGCTGTTGTGGCTTTCCTCGAGAAGTGTTGTCTTAAAAAAGAGAAGGATAGGGACTGACAATGCCTCTGTTATGACGGGGATTAACAATGGGGTCCATAAAGTGCTGAAGAAGGAGTATGGCCTCATATATCTGGTTCTTATTCGCTGTGTGATGCCACTCTGCAGCTTGAAGTGCTGAAGGAAGAGTAATGGCCTCATATATCTGGTTCTTATTCGCTGTGTGTGCCTCTCTGCAGCTCATTTGTAGTTCTAAACATATTTAGGGTGTTTTTACTCACTTTTTTGTCTTTCCCACAAAGTTATTCCTCTCTCCTACAGCGTCCATCACAATTACATGCACATTGTCAATTATGCAAATTGGACGATAACGTCATTTAGCGACTTTTAGGACAGCTAATAGCTGAGGAGTTGGCAATCCCAAGGATCTGGGAATGCACGGACGGTTTTAGCGGGGGAACAGGAAGTTCCAGGCAGGCGCCCACCATTATTCAGTATAAAGAAAGCACCAGAACGATGCAGTCAAGAAGATAAGCTAAGTGTCCTTTTCTATTTATTACTACAGGTATGTAATAGCACGTTTAAACGTTCTAATATCAAAAGAATGTCATAACATTTTAGGTAATAAATCCGTTAAGGTATTATCACGTTCGGTAAAGGTTTGATGTGTAATTTTTGTGTCAAACCGAGTGAAGCACATAACTAAGTTACATATTTAGAGCCTTTAGGGTTTGTCTGAGTCATTTCATAAATAATCTATTTACTTCTGAGATTTCTGAATTCGTGTTGCAAGTTGTTGTTTTTTTATGTAAAATTCACGAGCTGGTAAAATGGCGGCGCCATTCGGTTTGGGTCAACGGACTTGAATTTTTTTATTGCAACAATAATAACATTATTACACATCAATACAGGGACATTACTGTGAATACAATGACAACACATGTAAAGTCCAGGCAGAGAGACAATTTCACGGTTCCACCACTGTTTTGAAGCTGAATGTAATGATCATCAGTTTTCTACATGTGTAGTAATATTCAGTTGTTTCTATCTTTATCTATAAATGTTACTATGGTGTGAAAGGGTAATACTATTTGTTTTGATTTAAATAATACAGTGAAGACAAAGTTATTCAGGAAAATAGTACATAGTGCTGCCTAAAACAAACGGTAACCTTGTACTAAATGGTTTTTGAGTCATTTATGCATTTGTGAATTCAGGACATCTACTATACATTAAGTGCACTTAAGTTGTGTAGCCTGATTTTAAAGTGTATACATTGTCTAATGGGAATCAGATCTATTGAAATCGGATCAGTGCTTGACTTGGACAGGAGCTCACCAGAGCGGAGTACCAGCACCTCAAATTTCTGTTTGAGCTCATGTTCCTCTTACAGAATATTAGCTCAACAGTATTTTAGCGCTCCTGCACCTAAATATAAACAATATTTTTTGAGAATAAATTAAGTGCCAGAACTGCCAAGACAATAACTTTTGGGTCCGTTTGTCTTTATTACTACAGGCCGACTCAGATTAAGTCTGAGGCCGGTAACATCAACAGTGAGGACAAACCCAGCCTGCCTCTCTCCTTCCACACTGAGTCCAAACCTACAGTCACCCAGTCCTGATTGTGACAGTGGAGCCCAGTTTGCTCTGCATGATCCAGAGATGGCATCAGTGAAGCTGGAAGACTGCAGTCAAACACTGGAGCTGAATGTCAACATTAAAGATGAAGAAGAGGAGGAGACGATTGGGAAATCTGTTTCTCATGGTAAGAGCAGGTTCTATGTGTAACCAATGTGAAATGGCTAGCTAGTTAGCTATGGTGCGCGCTAATAGTGTTTCAAACGGTGACGTCACTTGCTCTGAGACCTTGAAGTAGTGGTTCCCCTTGCTCTGCGGCTTTTGTGGAGTGATGGGTAACAATGCTTCGTGGGTGACTGTTGTTGATGTGTGCAGAGGGTCCCTGGTTCGAGCCCGGGTCGGGGCGAGGGGACGGACTAAAGTTATACTGTTACATATCTAACTAAGTTTGTTGTTCGTTCCAACTTCCCACTGTGCATGAAAAGATGCTGTAGAACTGTTTCATGATGAACTGTTTCAATGAGAAGGTAGATGTTATTTCATGCAGGGGCAGAGTGGGGTAGTCGGGGTCTAACCCCGTAGGGGCAGAGTGGGGTAGTCGGGGTCTAACCCCGTAGGGGCAGAGTGGGGTAGTCGGGGTCTAACCCCGTAGGGGCAGAGTGGGGTAGTCGGGGTCTAACCCCGTAGGGGCAGAGTGGGGTAGTCGGGGTCTAACCTACAGGGGCAGAGTGGGGTAGTCGGGGTCTAACCCCGTAGGGGCAGAGTGGGGTAGTCGGGGTCTAACCTACAGGGGCAGAGTGGGGTAGTCGGGGTCTTTTTTAAATTTATTTTTATTTCACCTTTATTTAACCAGGTAGGCTAGTTGAGAACAAGTTCTCATTTGCAACTGCGACCTGGCCAAGATAAAGCATAGCAGTGTGAGCATACAACAAAGAGTTACACATGGAGTAAACAATTAACAAGTCAATAACACAGTAGAAAACGAAGGGGGGGTCTATATACAATGTGTGCAAAAGGCATGAGGAGGTAGGCAAATAATTACAATTTTGCAGATTAACACTGGAGTGATAAAAGATCAGATGGTCATGTACAGGTAGAGATATTGGTGTGCAGAAGAGCAGAAAAGTAAATAAATAAAAACAGTATGGGGATGAGGTAGGTGAAAAAGGGTGGGCTATTTACCAATAGACTATGTACAGCTGCAGCGATCGGTTAGCTGCTCAGATAGCAGATGTTTGAAGTTGGTGAGGGAGATAAGTCTCCAACTTCAGCGATTTTTGCAATTCGTTCCAGTCACAGGCAGCAGAGTACTGGAACGAAAGGCGGCCAAATGAGGTGTTGGCTTTAGGGATGATCAGTGAGATACACCTGCTGGAGCGCGTGCTACGGATGGGTGTTGCCATCGTGACCAGTGAGCTGAGATAAGGCGGAGCTTTACCTAGCATAGACTTGTAGATGACCTGGAGCCAGTGGGTCTGGCGACGAATATGTAGCGAGGGCCAGCCGACTAGAGCATACAAGTCGCAGTGGTGGGTAGTATAAGGTGCTTTAGTGACAAAACGGATGGCACTGTGATAGACTGCATCCAGTTTGCTGAGTAGAGTGTTGGAAGCCATTTTGTAGATGACATCGCCGAAGTCGAGGATCGGTAGGATAGTCAGTTTTACTAGGGTAAGCTTGGCGGCTTGAGTGAAGGAGGCTTTGTTGCGGAATAGAAAGCCGACTCTTGATTTGATTTTCGATTGGAGATGTTTGATATGAGTCTGGAAGGAGAGTTTGCAGTCTAGCCAGACACCTAGGTACTTATAGACGTCCACATATTCTAGGTCGGAACCATCCAGGGTGGTGATGCTAGTCGGGCATGCAGGTGCAGGCAGCGACCGGTTGAAAAGCATGCATTTGGTTTTACTAGCGTTTAAGAGCAGTTGGAGGCCACGGAAGGAGTGTTGTATGGCATTGAAGCTTGTTTGGAGGTTAGATAGCACAGTGTCCAAAGACGGGCCGAAAGTATATAGAATGGTGTCGTCTGCGTAGAGGTGGATCAGGGAATCGCCCGCAGTAAGAGCAACATCATTGATATACACAGAGAAAAGAGTCGGCCCGAGAATTGAACCCTGTGGCACCCCCATAGAGACTGCCAGAGGACCGGACAGCATGCCCTCCGATTTGACACACTGAACTCTGTCTGCAAAGTAATTGGTGAACCAGGCAAGGCAGTCATCCGAAAAACCGAGGCTACTGAGTCTGCCGATAAGAATATGGTGATTGACAGAGTCGAAAGCCTTGGCAAGGTCGATGAAGACGGCTGCACAGTACTGTCTTTTATCGATGGCGGTTATGATGTCGTTTAGTACCTTGAGTGTGGCTGAGGTGCACCCATGACCGGCTCGGAAACCAGATTGCACAGCGGAGAAGGTACGGTGGGATTCGAGATGGTCAGTGACCTGTTTGTTGACTTGGCTTTCGAAGACCTTAGATAGGCAGGGCAGGATGGATATAGGTCTGTAACAGTTTGGGTCCAGGGTGTCTCCCCCTTTGAAGAGGGGGATGACTGCGGCAGCTTTCCAATCCTTGGGGATCTCAGACGAGATGAAAGAGAGGTTGAACAGGCTGGTAATAGGGGTTGCGACAATGGTGGCAGATAGTTTCAGAAATAGAGGGTCCAGATTGTCAAGCCCAGCTGATTTGTACGGGTCCAGGTTTTGCAGCTCTTTCAGAACATCTGCTATCTGGATTTGGGTAAAGGAGAACCTGGAGAGGCTTGGGCGAGGAGCTGCGGGGGGGGCGGAGCTGTTGGCCGAGGTTGAAGTAGCCAGGCGGAAGGCATGGCCAGCCGTTGAGAAATGCTTATTGAAGTTTTCGATAATCATGGATTTATCAGTGGTGACCGTGTTACCTAGCCTCAGTGCAGTGGGCAGCTGGGAGGAGGTGCTCTTGTTCTCCATGGACTTCACAGTGTCCCAGAACTTTTTGGAGTTGGAGCTACAGGATGCAAACTTCTGCCTGAAGAAGCTGGCCTTAGCTTTCCTGACTGACTGCGTGTATTGGTTCCGGACTTCCCTGAACAGTTGCATATCACGGGGACTATTCGATGCTATTGCAGTCCGCCACAGGATGTTTTTGTGCTGGTCGAGGGCAGTCAGGTCTGGGGTGAACCAAGGGCTGTATCTGTTCTTAGTTCTGCATTTTTTGAACGGAGCATGCTTATCTAAAATGGTGAGGAAGTTACTTTTAAAGAATGACCAGGCATCCTCAACTGACGGGATGAGGTCAATGTCCTTCCAGGATACCCGGGCCAGGTCGATTAGAAAGGCCTGCTCACAGAAGTGTTTTAGGGAGCGTTTGACAGTGATGAGGGGTGGTCGTTTGACTGCGGCTCCGTAGCGGATACAGGCAATGAGGCAGTGATCGCTGAGATCCTGGTTGAAGACAGCGGAGGTGTATTTGGAGGGCCAGTTGGTCAGGATGACGTCTATGAGGGTGCCCTTGTTTACAGAGTTAGGGTTGTACCTGGTGGGTTCCTTGATGATTTGTGTGAGATTGAGGGCATCTAGCTTAGATTGTAGGACTGGCGGGGTGTTAAGCATATCCCAGTTTAGGTCACCTAACAGAACAAACTCTGAAGCTAGATGGGGGGCGATCAATTCACAAATGGTGTCCAGGGCACAGCTGGGAGCTGAGGGGGGTCGGTAGCAGGCGGCAACCGTGAGAGACTTATTTCTGGAGAGAGTAATTTTCAAAATTAGTAGTTCGAACTGTTTGGGTATGGACCTGGAAAGTATGACATTACTTTGCAGGCCATCTCTGCAGTAAACTGCAACTCCTCCCCCTTTGGCAGTTCTATCTTGACGGAAGATGTTATAGTTGGGTATGGAAATCTCTGAATTTTTGGTGGCCTTCCTGAGCCAGGATTCAGACACAGCAAGGACATCAGGGTTAGCAGAGTGTGCTAAAGCAGTGAGTAAGACAAACTTAGGGAGGAGGCTTCTGATGTTGACATGCATGAAACCAAGGCTTTTTCGAACACAGAAGTCAACAAATGAGGGTGCCTGGGGACATGCAGGGCCTGGGTTTACCTCCACATCACCCGCGGAACAGAGAAGGAGTAGTATGAGGGTGCGGCTAAAGGCTATCAAAACTGGTCGCCTAGAGCGTTGGGGACAGAGAATAAGAGGAGCAGGTTTCTGGGCATGGTAGAATATATTCAGGGCATAATGCGCAGACAGGGGTATGGTGGGGTGCGGGTACAGCGGAGGTAAGCCCAGGCACTGGGTGATGATGAGAGAGGTTGTATCTCTGGACATGCTGGTAGTAATGGGTGAGGTCACCGCATGTGTGGGAGGTGGGACAAAGGAGTTATCAGGGGTATGAAGAGTGGAACTAGGGGCTCCATTGTGAACTAAAACAATGATAACTAACCTGAACAACAGTATACAAGGCATATTGACATTTGAGAGAGACATACAGCGAGGCATACAGTAATCACAGGTGTTGAATTGGGAAAGCTAGCTAAAACAGTAGGTGAGACAACAGCTAATCAGCTAGCACAACAACAGCAGGTAAAATGGCGTAGACTAGGCAACGGGGCCAACAGATAAAACAAACAAGCAGAATGGAGTACCGTGATTTATGGACAGTCCAGCGTGCATCAGCTATGTAGCCAAGAGATCAGTGTCCAGGGGGCAGCGGTGGATGGGGAAGGGAAGCTGGACTGGCGAGTGTTATCCAGGTTTAAAAAACGAACAATGACTAAATAGCTTGTAGCTGGTTAGCTTCTGGAGGTTCTTGAGTGTGTTCTAAAAATAAATAAAAAATAATAGCGATTCCGTATCACATTGGGTGAGGCAGGTTTCCGGAAGGTATAAACAAATTAAAAGTCAAAAGAGATAGAAAGTAAATATGGGTCCGGTGGGCGTTTGGGACGCGGCGATTCAGGCGGTTAGCAGGCCTGTGCTAACAAGCTAACAGTTTGTAGGCCCGGGCTAGACAAGGTAGCAGTTAGCGGACCGGAGCTGGACAAGCTAGCAGTTAGCAGGCCGAATTAGCAAGCAGGGAGATAGCGAGGGCTAGAGAGTTAGCCTTTGGGGGACGTCGCGATGGGGTGAGTCTGTTTATTCCTCTTCATGCGGTGACATCGATAGACCGGTCGTGGGCCCGGGTATTGTAGCTCAGGAGTATGCTACGGTGGTAGCGCAGGCCGGGCTAGCTTCAAGCTAAGTGGGTGGAAACGCTAGCCAGGGGTAATCATCCAGGGTTGCGGTTTAGCTAGATAGCTAGTTGTGAAGATCCAGCGTATTTGGAAGCTTAGGTTTAGCAAAATGTTTTTAAAGGGATAGCTATGTAAAAAACGAAAAATATGTAAAAAAACGAAAAATATGTAAAAAACGAAAAATAAACAAAATATAAACAAAATATACAGGGACACGACACGACAGGACGACTTACTGCTACGCCATCTTGGATTCAACAGTGGTTTGACACCAGTATTGCCAGCATTTGTTTTATTCACTGGTCTATCTGGAGTGATCAATTATTTAGTGAAGTAGGGTTTTAAAGTTCTATGAAATGTGTGTGTGTGTAGTTACTAACTCTTGCGATAGTGAGTGGAGGATGGCACGCCCCATCTTACCCACTTTTAGAATAGTTTTATTCCACTTTTGTTTTGCACAGCTTTCTTCTATGTATACATACCGTGCATTCGGAAAGTATTCAGACCCCTTGACTATTTCCACATTTTGTTACGTTACAGCCTTATTCTAAAATTGAATAAAAAAAGGTCATCAATGTTCCTCACAAAGGAAACACAGGTTTATAGAAATGTTTGTAAATGTTTTAAAAATTCAAAACAGAAATACCTTTATTTACATCAGTATTCAGGCCCTTTGCGATGAGACTCCACCTTAAACTCAGGTGCATCCTGTTTCCATTGATCATCCTTGAGATGTTTCTACAACTTGATTGAGATTCCACCTGTGGTGAATTACATTGATTGGACATGATTTAGAAAGGCACACACCTATCTATATAAGGTCCCACATTTGACACTGCATGTCAGAGTAAAACCAAGCCGTGAGGTCGAAGGAATTGTCCGTAGAGCTCTATGAAAGGATTATGTTGAGGCACAGATCTGGGGAAGGGTACTAAAACATTTCCAAATAAAAAGTGTAATATGCAGATAATGCAGAGACCTCTAAGAACTACAGCCAATAAAAATAGAGGATTTACAGTTCCAATGCTTCTAGAATCACCGGTTTATAAAAACTCACAACACTGATCCCAAATATTATGAAACTCTTCTTTTCACTATATAAGTATATTCATCAAGAGTCAGACTTGACATTCATTATTTTAACCAATGACCAAGTGAGGGGTACTGACATGCATCCAGTGGAGAGCAATTGAATGTCTAGCTTGTAAATAGACAGAGGTCAACCATTGTCTTTTCTCTCCTATGTAAAGAGATATTCTCTGGGTAAAGATTTAGGCGGTATAGTTTTGGGATTAGTGGTATTGTGGTAGAGGTCATCTCAGAGATATAGCACAGTACTGAGCTCAAATGTTTATCTCAGCACATTCCCACTAAATGCGTGTTACATTTAACACACATTTCTGGGGTATTGGGGTCAAATTTGTGGGGCTTAATTTGGGATTATCATCATCATCAGGACCATAAACATTAACTAGATTAATATGCTCATTCAAAAAAGTTTCCCGTGTCAAAATATATCTACCAGATGTATCAGTTATAATATTATCCACTTGAAACGGAACAGATTTGTGAATTAAAACGATAACACCATGAGAATGAGAGGAGAAACAGGAAACCATCTCCTGCGTACTTGAAGTATCTCGTCCTTCAACAAGTGAGTTTCTTGTAGAAACACAATAGATGAAGTTGTAAGCCCAGTAATCACCTGTTTTTAAGCTTAGATGGTTTACAAACTCCACTGACATTCTACGGAGTACATTTCAGTTTTGCATTAGAAGTCATTTAACCAAAGATGTAAACATGGAATAAGCTATAGCATAAAAACACATCTAAAATATGTTTAGTAACCACAAGGACCGCATTAATATTTTGTAGTGAGAAAAATGTGTAAAGATCTGTTGGAACAAACAAACCATAAATCTATCCTAACAGTAGAACACTGAACCCCATTCCACTGTCTCCCTAACCGAGACTCCCAACTCTTCCCCTCCCACCTCCCCCTAATCGTAGCCTGGTGGACGACTGATCCATTAAAGGGAGCAGTCTAACCTAACGACGCTAAACAAAACAAAGTGTCTCCTGCCTTCTCTCGGCCATTACTCCTCACGAGCAAAACAAAAGGCATATCTAGCAAGATGATATGTGAAATATCACAACAAAAGATATGTGAAATATGAAAACAAAATGCATATCTGGCAAGATGATATGTGAAATATCACAACAAAAGGCATATCTGGCAAGATGATATGTGAAATAACACAACAAAAGGCGTATCTGGCAAGATGATATGTGAAATATGAAAACAAAATGCATATCTGGCAAGATGATATGTGAAATATGAAAACAAAATGCATATCTGGCAAGATGATATGTGAAATATCACAACAAAAGGCATATCTGGCAAGATGATATGTGAAATATCACAAAAGATATGTGAAATATGAAAACAAAATGCATATCTGGCAAGATGATATGTGAAATATCACAACAAAAGGCATATCTGGCAAGATGATATGTGAAATATCACAACAAAAGATATGTGAAATATGAAAACAAAATGCATATCTGGCAAGATGATATGTGAAATATCCCAACAAAAGGCATATCTGGCAAGATGATATGTGAAATATCACAACAAAAGATATGTGAAATATGAAAACAAAATGCATATCTGGCAAGATGATATGTGAAATATCACAACAAAAGGCATATCTGGCAAGATGATGTGAAATATCACAACAAAAGGTGTATCTGGCAAGATGATATGTGAAATATCACATCCTATTCATTTTTGAAAAGTAGGAAAGAATAGCTCTACCTAAAACAGTAATGCAAGTTAGTGAAGCCTGAGACTAATATTACAGTATGGACAGTCCAAAATAGTTGTAGATGATCCACAACACAGGCTCTTTTGCTAGTAGCTACCAAGTAACAAAGTGGCCCTCACATATAATATTAACGTGGTATACCATGATACGGTTACAAACCAATAAAATATCAAAGATCAGAAATGAACAGCCTATGTAAGGAAAAGGGATGCCGTTGAATATGTGCTTCGTTACCCAAAGGCCCTTTGCACAAGATGTCCGTGTGAAAGCCGAACATCATGTGCAATCATTTTAGTCCAAGGATATGATCAAAAGGCCTCCATCATTCTTAAAAAGTTTGGAACCACCAATACTTATTATAGATCTGGCCGCCCGGCCAAACTGAGATATCGGGAGAGAAGGGCCTTGGTCAGGGAGTCAAGCACTGAATTAGATAATTGAACAAGAAAAAACAATATATTTTTGGAGAATAAAGAAAGTTCTGGAACTGTCAAGACAATAACTTGTCTGTTTCTCATTGTTATTACAGGCCGACTCAGATCAAGCCAGAGGCCGTTAATTTCAGCAGTGAGGACAGACGCAGCCTGCCTCTCTCCTTCCACACTGAGTCCAAACCTACAGTCACAGGGTCCTGATTGTGACAGTCGAGACCAGTTTGCACTGCAGGATCCAGAGATGGCATCAGTGAAGCTGGAAGACTGCAGTCAAACACTGGAGCTGAATGCCAACATTAAAGATGAAGTGGAGGAGAAGATTGGGACATCTGTTTCTCATGGTAAGCACAGGTTCTATCTAAGTGTGTTGTTCGTTCCAACTTCCCACTGTGTATGAAAAGTTGCAGTAGAACTGTTTCATGATGAACTGTTTCAATGAGAAGGTAGATGTTATTTCATGCTACTGACACTTGCATGGTTTGACACCAGTATTGCCAGCATTTGTTTTATTCATTGGGCTGTCTGCAGTGATCAGAGAGTAGACTAAAGAAGTGAAGTAGACAAACTGCCAGTGTTGTAAAGTTCTATGAAATGAGTCTGTGTAGTTACTAACCCTTGTGATAGTGAGAGGAGGATGATATGAAATGAGTCTGTGTAGTTACTAACCCTTGTTATAGTGAGTAGAGGATGACACTCCCCTTTTTAGCTTTCATCTCTTACCCACTTTTAGAATAGTTTTATTCCCCTGTATTGTACAGCCTACTGATATGAATACATTCAGTACCAGCCTACTGATATGAATACATATGTCACCCGGTACAGATAGAAGAGGACTGGCCACCCCTTTGAGCCTGGTTCCTCTACGTTTCTTCCAAGGTTCCTGCTTTCTAGGGAGTGTTTCATAACCACTGTGCTTCTGCATACACCTACTCATTCAAAGGTTTTTCTTTCTTTCTACATTGTAGAATAATAGCGAAGACATCAAAACTATGAAATAACACACATGGAATCATGTAGTAAACAAAAAAAAGTATTAAACAAATCAAAATAGATTTGAGATTCTTCAAAGTAGCCACCCTTTGCCTTGATGACAGCTTTGCACTCTTGGCATTCTCTCAACCAGCTTCATGAGGTAGTCACCCGGAATGCATTTAAATTAACAGAAGTGCCTTAAGTTAATTTGTGGAATATCTTACCTTAATGCGTTTGAGCCAATCAGTTGTGTTGTGACAAGGTAGGGGGGGTATAGAGAAGAGAGCCCTGTTTGGTAAAAGACCAAGTCCATATTATGGCAAGACCAGCTCAAATAAGCAAAGAGAAATGACAGAACATTTCAAGAACTTTGACAGTTTCTTCAAGTGCAGTCGCAAAAACCATCAAGCGCTATGATGAAACTTGGTTCCATGGCTTTCATGAGGACCACCACAGGAAAGGGAAGACCCAGAGTTACCTCTGCTGCAGGGGATAAGTTCATTAGAGTTACCAGCCTCAAATTGCAGCTCAAATAAATGCTACAGAGTTCAAGTAACAGACAAATCAACTACTCAGAAGACACTGTGTGAATCAGGCCTTCATGGTCGGATTGCTGCAAAGAAACCACTACTAAAGCACACCAATAAGAAAATACGTACTTGGGCCAAGAAACACGAGCAATGGACACTAGACCTGTGGAAATCTGTCCTTTGGTCTGATGAGTCCAACTTTCAGATTTTTGCTTCCATCCGCCGTGTCTTTGTGAGACGCAGAGTAGGTGACTGGATGATCTCCGCATGTGTATTTCCTACCGTGAAGCATGGAGGAGGTGTGATGTTGTGGCGGTGCTTTGCTGGTGACACTGTCTGATTTATTTAGAATTCAAGGCACATGTAACCAGCATGGCTACCACAGCATTCTGCAGTGAGACAACATTCCATCGGTTTGGGCTTAGTGGGACTCATTTGTTTTTCAACAGGACAATGACACAACACACCTCCAGGCTATGTAAGGGCTATTTGACCAAGAAGGAGAGTGATGAAGTGCTGCATCAGATGACCTGGCCTCCACAATCACCAGACCTTAACCCAATTGAGATGGTTTGGGATGAGTTGGATTGCAGAGTGAAGGAAAAGCAGCCAACAATTTGCTCAGCATATGTGGGAAGTCCTTCAAACTGTTGGAAAAGCATTCCAGGTGAAGGTAGTTGAGATGCCAAGAGTGTGCAAAGCTGTGAAGGCAAACTACAAGATATTTTGATTCGTTTAACAATTCTTCGGTTATTTCATAGTTTTGATGTTGTAGAAAATAGCAAAAATAAAGAAACCCTTGAATGAGTAGGTGTGTCAACTTTTGACTGGTACTGTATATCACAGCAACTGACTGGTTCTTCTGATGTTCACACAGGAGACCATGTTGAGACATTCTCTACATCTATAGAGCAACAGCAGGAAGATCACAGAGCTAAGAGGTCTCACCACTGCCCACATTGTGAGGAGATTTTCCCAATTCTATCAAAGTTCAAAATACACCTAAAAATACACAAAGGAGGGAATCTGTATTTCTGCACTGACTGTGGGAAGAATTTCACAACATCAAAGGCTATGACAGTTCATCAGAGAGTACACACAGGAGAGAAGCCTTACTTCTGCTCTGACTGTGGAAAGAGTTTCTCTCGACGGGGCGACCTAAAAACACATGAACGTATACATACAGGAGAGAAGCCTTACTCCTGCTCTAATTGTGTAAAATGCTTCAACACATCAGGTGAGCTAAAAATTCACCAGAGAACACACACAGGAGAGAAGCCATACTTTTGCTCTGACTGTAGGGCGAGGTTCTCTCAACTGAGCCACCTAAAACAGCATGAACGTATACACACAGGAAAGAAGCCGTACTCCTGCTCTGACTGCGTAAAATGCTTCACAACATCATCTGAACTAAAAGTTCATCAGAGAACACACACAGGAGAGAAGCCTTACTTTTGCTCTGACTGTAGGGCGAGTTTCTCTCAACTGGGAAACTTAAAACAACATGAACGTGTACACACAGGCGAGAAGCCTTACTCCTGCTCTGATTGTGGAAAGAGTTTTTCTCGACGGGGCCACTTTAAAACACATGAGCATATACATACAGGAGATAAGCCTTACTCCTGCTCTGATTGTGGAAAGAGTTTCTCTCGACTGGGCGATCTAAAAATACATGAACGTATACATACAGGAGAGAAGCCTTACTCCTGCTTTAATTGTATAAAATGCTTCACAACATCAGGTGAGCTAAAAGTTCATCAGAGAACACACACAGGAGAGAAGCCATACTCCTGCTCTGATTGTAGGGTGAGTTTCTCTCAACTGAGCCACCTAAAACAGCATGAACGTATACACACAGGAGAGAAGCCTTACTCCTGCTCTGACTGTAGGAAGAGTTTCTCTCAATCGAGCCACCTGAAACAGCATGAACGTATACACACAGGAGAGAAGTCTTACTCCTGCTCTGACTGTGGAAAATGCTTCACAACATCATCTGAGCTTAAAGTTCATCAGAGAACACACACAGGAGAGAAGCCTTACTTCTGCTCTGACTGTGGGGCGAGGTTCTCTCAACTTGGAAACTTAAAACAACATGAACGTATACACACAGGAGAGAAGCCTTACTCCTGCTCTGACTGTGGGGCGAGTTTCTCTCAACCGTGCAACCTAAAAAATCATAAACGTATACACACAGGAGAGAAGCCTTACTCCTGCTCTGACTGTAGAAAGAGTTTCTCTCAACTGGGCCACTTAAAAAGACACCAAGGTATACATAAAGGAGAGTAGCTACGACCAGCGATTAGTCACTCCACTTAATTCTTCTCATAAAATAATTTGCAATGTTGAATTGGATCAAATGAAGAACAATGCAGAGAACAGGGAGCGTTATGGAATGATCAGTGAGCATCTTGGCAATTTTGCTGACAGTTGTGAATCTGATGCAGCCGAAGAGCTACTGCCCCTTTACCTGGGAAAGCACCGAACAACAGACCGGGATGTTGGACCATCGAAGAGGTGCAAATATGATGAAACCTACATTGATTTGGGGTTCACTTATATTGGGAATAGTGCCTTTCCTCAGCCAAAGTGTGTTTATAGCTCACAACTGAAACCTTCACTCTTGCGCAGACATTTTGAAAAAAAGCATGCCAAATTGAAAAATAAGCCACAGGAGTTTTTTGAGCAAGAATTAAGACAACTTTCGAGTAGTAAGACACCTATTAAAGCAACAGATGCCATTAATAAGAAGGGGCTAGAAGCGTCTTATACGGTGAGCTTCCGAGTGGCAAGGACAGGCAAGCACCATACTATTGTGGAGGACTTCATTCTTCCTGCTTCTGTGGATATGGCTGGAGGAAAGGCCCAAAAAAACTATACCGCATCGGTGACATGGCGAGATGTTTTGATACAATTACTGCTTCGTATATACAAGCCAGTGAATTCTATGGATTACAGCTGGATGAGTCAACAGACATGGCGGGCCTGGCACAGCTCCTGGTATATGTCCGTTACGTTTTTGGGGGGTCAATTAAGGAAGACATCCTCTTTTGCAAACTACTGGAAACCAGGACAACAGGATATCTTTTTAAAGTACTGGACAGCTTTGTGACATCAAATGGACTTTGGTGGTCAAGTGTTGGTATCTGTACTGATGGCGCGAAAGCCATGACAGGGAGACATAATGTGATCTTGCGAAACATCTGAGTGAATTGGGTGCGCAATTACACAGGTACTTTCGCGAAACTGATGACACAAACAGCTGGATTCGTTATCCCTTCTATGCCCCGCCTCCAGTCCACTTACCGATATCTGATCAAGAGAGCCTCATCAAAATGACAAAAAGCGGATCTGTGGAAATGGAATTTAATCAGAAGCCACTGCCAGATTTCTGGATTTGGATGCGCTCAGAGTATCCTGCCTTGGAAAATTGCGCTGTTAAGACTCTGATGCCCTTTGCGACCACGTACTTATGTGAGAGTGAATTCTCGGCCCTGACTAGCATAAAAACTAAATACAGGTACAGACTGTGTGTGGAAAATGATTTAAGACAGACTCTCCAATACAACCCAACATTGCTATGTGCATCCTCTCAAGCACAACCTTCTCATTAACCTGTGGTGAGGTATTCACCATTTTCAATTAACAAGTAAGGTTTTATATGTAAAATGGTTAAATAAAGAACATAATGTATTATTATTTGTGTTCTGGTCCTATAAGAGCTCTTTGTCACTTCCAACACGCCGGGTTGTGACGACAACTCACACTCATTTCTTATGTTTAATAAATGTATCCTATTGTGTGTGTGTGTGTGTGGCTTACAATATTTGAGTGCGCTGACCCTGGTGCTAGAGGGGGTACGCAGCTCGAGGTTGAATGTTTGAAGGGGTCCGGGACTATAAACATTTTGGGATCCACTGGTCTAGATAATCCCAGTTCCTGCTGTGTCATGCTGATGGGAAGACTAGGCTAAGGAGAACCATGCATCCATGCCATGTGTCAGCATTGCAGGCTGGTGGTGTGGGGTGTGTTTTCAGGGCACACATTGGGCCACCTTGATAAAAGTGGAGCAACATTTGAATGCCACAAGATGTCTGAACATCATTGCTGTGGGTATGTTTTTCAACGGCAGGGACTGGGAGACTAGTCAGGATCGAGGAAATTAGCAAAGTACAGAGAGATTCTTGATGAGAACCTGCTACCGAGTGCTCAGGAACTGTTGAGTAACTGTTGAAGTTAATGTTTGTACAATAATTTGTTCTGGGCAACATCTTTTCTTGTGTATAATTTTAAATTAAACAAACTGTTTTAAATGATATGGTGTCTATATATAAACCAAATTTGATCCCATTCACATTCTCACAAACAAATGGCCCACACTGTGTGTATATATAATTGTTGACGTCCGATGGTCATTCTTATGGTGGGTTGCAAAATGCAGGATCCTTCCAAGTTGAACCCACCAGATGGGGACCGACATGACGGTCCTGTGAGGATCAGGTTACAGTGGATCCCGGTTCTTCTAAGTATAGAGGTATCGATGGGGGGGTTTATGACCTCACGCCCATCTTAAATTATAATGCAACAGCCCAACTCTATTCTGTTCTCTAATGTGTGAGACTGGAATGTCTGTGTGCCTTAGGAAGAGTTTACAGCCCAAAACTACAGAGCATCAAATAAATGGACATGTATATTTGATCAGCCAAATGGTGGAAACAATGATGGATGGAATATGAATATGAATGTACATTTTATGTTATTAAAAGTTGAGGATGTTATTACAAAAACATTAACTTTAAGAGTTTTCATAATGTATATGTGATGTTTACATACTTTGTGTAGAAAATATCCAGATGAAAGAGAATGTTTTGGTGATGATAAGGCTGATTTTAGTTGTCCAAACGAGATCACAGAAAATCCTAATACCTTGTAACTAGCTACACCCAGAGAGTGTGTCATAAAGATGTAAACGCCCCTTTCTACTCTAGGGTATAAAACATGAGTTAAGAATTTACATATCAGACTAAGTTGAACATGCACTGCAGCCGAGGTCTACGACTAGTCGTGACCCCAAAACGCAACACGAGGTTGAAGACAAAGTAAATCTCTGAACAATCAAGTTTATGGTGGAGTAGCTATTCTTAGTACTGTATCAAGGAAGTTGAATTTAAGCAGAACCATCTGGCTATTCTTTTCAAGTCACCGGTTGTCTACATGGCCCTCTTACCCACGCCGGGAGCATCGACACGGCTGATTAGCCTCCTCAGAAGCCCACTCTCACAGAACGAGTGCAAGGAAACTGACAACTATGAGAAAGGACATTGTGACAGTTTGGAGAATCGGAGACTTGCACCTGAAGACGAATGAACAAGGCGTTGGCCAAACCTTTCCCACTAAGCGGAACTCGACCCACGAAGAGACACCCAACAGTGACCTTCAACACATAAATACATGCATTACACTTTTAACCCATAACAGGGGCAGTTATGCTGTTAGGGCTGAAACTAAGCATAGTTTACAAATGTATCCAAGTGTTGAATTTCTCTCTTGCTCTTTCTCTCTATGTAAATCTTTATCTTGTGTTGGTCCACTAGGGACCTGTTGCCATTGTATGAAGTTCTAACCAATAACCTAGACTGTTTGTGTATATGTATCTTATGTTATCGTTTAGCTTGTTAATAAATAATCAACTCAATGTGTGGTACGGAATTATTAGTGAGACCTGGGTTTGTGCAGATTTCCGAATTATGCCAAGTTCAGAATGAGACTGATGAAATGAATGAATTGGTGACTGCTATGAAATCGATATATTCTGGAAATGGTAACTCATTAAACAAAATTTGCCTGTGGCTGCTCCAGGTTACGGAGTTAATTGTTACAGGATTAATTTAATCATAATTATTCAGTAAATAGAATGTCATCACATTAACGATAACGTGGCCATATTGACCAGGCCATATTGATGCCCCCCGTGCTAGAAACCTAAGATAATCTAGGCCTCACTGTTGAATTCAGTCCATAGGAATTGTGTAGCAAGTTACTCATACACCAAACAGGATTATTGTTGAGAGAGGCGTGCGTGTGGTTTTTCTTTTTCACCCAGATACTAGTATAGCGAGATTGACTCTTGTTGTATATCTGACACACATCAGTGTGTAGGGGATTTACTGAATGCTATGAGCTGGGGCATATGTACCAGCCGATGCAGGCATTCTGAGAAAAATACTAGTTGGGCCCAATGTAGTGTTATTTTTGTCTATCGCATTCAGGAGCGAGTAGACTTGGTCATAATTAATTTCTTGAGCGTGGACATAGGGCCAGCCGATTAAAATTTGAGTAGATATTGGCTTGACCAAGCTAGTAATTATCTCTGTCTCACGTTTTCATTGGTGCGAGTAGACCAACGGTGTATTTGTGTTTTCCGCGTGTTCCGGTTAATCGCCAAAAATATTGCTTTAAGGTTGAACGTGAGACGTCACATAGTAACTCTTGTTGGAGGGGACTCTTGTTGTGCTGGAAAGTAAGATTCGGCACAAGTAAATCTAAGCATTGCACCAAATGCAGTAATATCTAACAAGTAATCTAACAATTACACAACAACTACTTAATACAGACAAATCTAAAGGGATGGAATAAGAATATGTACATATAAATATATGGATGAGCTATGACCGAGCGGCATAGGCAAGATGCAATAAATGGTATAAGATACAATATAAACATGTGAGATGAGTATTGTAAGATACAGTGGGGAGAACAAGTATTTGATAACCTGAAAAATCAGCAGTGTTTCCTACTTACAAAGTATGTAGAGGTCTGTAATTTATCATAGGTACACTTCAACTGTGAGCAACGGAATCTAAAACAAGAATCCAGAAAATCACATTGTATGATTTTTAAGTAATTAATTAGCAATTTATTGCATGACATAAGTATTTGATACATCAGAAAAGCAGAACTTAATATTTGATACAGAAACCTTTGTTTGCAATTACAGAGATCATACGTTTCCTGTAGTACTTGACCAGGTTTGCACACACTGCAGCAGGGATTTTGGCCCACTCCTCCATACAGACCTTCTCCAGATCCTTCAGGTTTCGGGGCTGTCGCTGGGCAATACAGACTTTCAGGTCCCTCCAAAGATTTTCTATTGGGTTCAGGTCTGGAGACTGGCTAGGCCACTCCAGAACCTTGAGATGCTCCTTACGGAGCAAACTTCAGACGGGCCTGGACATGCGCTGGCTTCAGCAGCGGGACCTTGCATGCGCTGCAGGATTTTAATCCATGACGGTGTAGGGTGTTACTAATTGTTTTCTTTGAGACTGTGGTCCCAGCTCTCTTCGGGTCATTGACCAGGTCCTGCCGTGTGGTTCTGGGCTGAACCCTCACCTTCCTCATGATCATTGATGCCCCACGAGGTGAGATCTTGCATGGATTCCCAGACCGAGGGTGATTGACCGTCATCTTGAACTTCTTCCATTTCCTAATAATTATGCCAACAGTTGTTGAACGAACAGAGTAGAAACGCAAATGGACAACTAGTAAAAGCACAAACCAGAGTTATTCAACCTACGCGATACGTCAGCTGCAAATACAACATACAAGTCACACACTGACATAGTTATACGTTGCACCACTCACCACCTCTAAGATAAACAATCAGTCTATTTCTCAGAGGACCTAGGTCTGTTCTTTTTACTGGTATTGTCATGGCCCTGCATGAGTCCAGAGCAGCGTGAGCAGAGAACTGTGGGAGATAGGACTGTGGTTAGTGTCGTTGGGGTGGACCCCTCCGGCCCTCCTCCCAGAGGTTTCTTCTCTCTTCCAACATGTTCCATAGACTATACTATAGGCCCAGGCTATACCAAGACCATGCTCGGAAAAGAACAGTATAAAGTTATATTTATGAAAAATGAACTAAATTGAAAAAAATACTAAACCCTCCCCTTGACTGAAATATAAAAAGCATGACACTCCCTCATTTTCCTCCGGGTAACAATTGTGTAAATTTCACCTTTCCCTATACGACTTTTGTTTAATGATATTGTTGATGGAATTCTAAATTCCTCTGTTTTAATTCCCAATCAAAATTAAACACTCTGTCGATGCATTAAGGGTTTGTAAGACCCTTATTTTATAAGAATGGACAGAGCCCCGGTCTTAAAAGTCAGGTAACAGCCTTTAATTCAAGAGAGTACTACCTTCATACACATTTTACCACAGGTTATAAACTGAAAATGACGTCAGTGTTTTCTAAATGTTCCATCTCTTCTTGACACTGGTAGAAAGGCTCTATAGTTCTCAAGCCTTCCCTCCTCGCCTAGTGCCAAGGTCAGTCAGTGTAGATAAGCATTCTAGACAGTCTGGAGATAGTTCATTAATTTGTACAAAGGAACAGACTGTCATGGTTACTAAACTCTTGACCACATTCACTTCAGTACTGGGATCAGATAAGAAAATTCATACATATACAGTATCATTTAGTATTTTGATTAGTACATATACAGTACCATAATTGTATTCTGATTAGTACATAATTAGTCATTATAGATAAAAATTCCCTTAATAGATATACATACTTTGAAACTACTACATATGTTCATTACATTGTCTTTTAAAACTAGATGTATTATGTTCATCCTTGATGAAGAATGTATTTGGATAACTGCATGGAACTTGATTGATCCGCTAATGAAAAATAAATATTCTACATTCTACTGCTCAGCCTATGGGTTATCTATACAGAACATGTGTTTGTTTAATTGATAGCATGCTAAATCATTTAAATGTCTATGTATCCACTCAATACATATCACTACACTTCTACATGTCTATTAGCCCCCAGTATGTTCTACAATACATACTAATAATGTTATACAGTTTAAAGGACATTTTTCATATTTAAATAATAATAATATCATTTAAAAAGTGTTTTCTATGGTACCAAAGTCCAGGGACAATATTACTACCACAATTCAAGTATGATCCACTTACTATTGGGGAATGGAACCAGAGAGGAAGCTGCATTACCCTTTCCCTGCCTCATTGTTCAGAGTGGAAGAGCTGGGAACTCACCTGTGATGGTCCACATCTACCAAAACCTTTCCTATTGTGTTAATCAGCACCACAGCATTTTAGCAAGCCATTGTTCAAAATGTGTTCATACACACAGTAACAATGGGAGGGGGTCTGGCTTCCACAGGGGAGGACCAGCAAGTTGATCTCGGGACTTCAAACAATCAAATTTATCAAATGTATTTATAAAGCCCTTTTTACATCAGCCGATGTCACAAAGTGCTGTACAGAAACAGTCTATGAACATTAAGAACAGGTGTCCTTAATGTTTTGTGCACTCAGTATATGTTGTGTATACAAGCTTATTCCCACAGAAAACTACAGAGGGAAGCAGCACCACCCAGTCAACCATCAGACTCCATAGTGAGACGCCTCACGGAGGATATTCAATCATAATTGCAATCCAAGGTCTCAATATCTTTACAGTAGAAGCTAACAAAACACACAACCTGACAAGGTGCACACTGATCAGTAAAGAGAAGAGAGGCTACTATTCTAGAATGCTCCCTTCTTTCTGCACAGTTCTCACAGTGAGAAACAATAGGATTACAAGAGTGTTCTACACTTTCTTCATTTGATCCAATTCAAAGTTGCCAATTATTTTATGGGATGAGAATTAAGTGGAGTGACTAATCTTAGCTGGTCTGAGAAAACTGATGAGACTTCTCTCCTTTATGTATACATTGGGCCATTTAAAAAGACACCAATCTGTAGAATCTCTTCTCACAGTCAGTGCAGTGATAAGGCTTCTCTCAAGTGTGTATCTGTTGGTGTGTTTTTACATTGCCCAATCGGGAGAAACTCTTGCCACATTAAGAGAAGAAGTAAGGCTTCTCTCCTCTGTGTGTTCTCTGATGACCCTTTTAGCTCAGCTGTTGAAAAATTATACATCTACATCTACAGTCAGATCAGTGATAAGGCTTCTCTCCTTTATGATTAACTTGGTGTCTTTTTAACTGGCCCAGTCGAGAGAAACTCTTTCCACAGCCAGAGCAGGAGTAAGGCTTCTCTCCTGTGTGTGTTCTCTTATGAACTTTTAGGTCAGTTGATGTTGTGAAGCATTTTACACAATCAGAGCAGGAGTAAGGCTTCTCTCCCGTGTGTGTTCTCTGATGAACTTTTAGGTCAGCTGATGTTGTGAAGCATTTTACACAATCAGAGCAGGGGTAAGGCTTCACTCCTGTATGTATACGTTCATGTCTTTTTAAGTTTTCCAGCAGAGAGAAACTCTTTCCACAGTCAAAGCAGAGGTATGGCTTCACTCCTGTATGTATACGTTCATGTGTTTTTAAGTGGCCCAGTCGAGTGAAACTCTTCCCACAGTCAGAGCAGGAGTAAGAATTCACTCCTGTATGTATACGTTCATGTGTTGTTAAGTCGCCCAGTCGAGAGAAACTCTTTCCACAGTCAGAGCAGGAGTAAGGCTTCACTCCTGTATGTATACGTTCATGTGTTTTTAAGTTGCCCAGTCGAGAGAAACTCTTTCCACAGTCAGAGCAGGAGTAAGGCCTCTCTCCTGTATGTATACGTGCATGTGTTTTTAAGTGGCCCAGTCGAGAGAAACTCTTTCCACAGTCAGAGCAGGAGTAAGGCTTCACTCCAGTATGTATAAGTTCATGTGTTTTTAAGTCACCCAGTCGAGAGAACCTCTTTCCACAGTCAGAGCAGGAGTAAGGTTTCACTCCTGTATGTATACATCCATGTGTTTTTAAGTTGCCCAGTCGAGAGAAACTCTTTCCACAGTCAGAGCAGGAGTAAGGCTTCTCTCCTGTGTGTATTCTCTGATGAACTGTCAGAGACCTTGATGTAGTGAATCTCTTCCCACAGTCAGTACAGGGATACAGATTCTCTCCAGTGTGTGATTTAAGGTGTATTTTTAGCTTTGATAGAATTGGGAAAATCTCCTCACAATGTGGGCAGTGGTGAGACCTGTTAGCTCTGTGATCTTCCTGCTGTTGCTCTCTGGATGTAGAGAATGTCTCAACATGGTCTCCTGTGTGAACAACATCAGAAGAACCAGTCAGTTGGTCTGGTATACATATAACTTCATAACAGTAGGCTGTACAATACAGGGAATAAAGCTATTAGGGCTGTCCCGACAAAAAAAAATATATATCCTGGTCAACCGATGCTTTTCTTTCGACCAATCGTTCCCTTGTCCAATTTTTTACATTTTAAAACATGTATATTTCCATATATGTGTTTGAATCAAATCAACTATATGTAGGCTACTGAGCTTGTCTGATGCTTTAAGCACTGCGATTTAAAAATGAAGACACACAAAATACTCAAGAGGGATCCAGAGATCAATATAGTGTAACCAGAATAAAATTAATCTCAAATCAAATCAAATCAAATTTATTTGTCACATACACATGGTTAGCAGATGTTAATGCGAGTGTAGCGAAATGCTTGTGCTTCTAGTTCCGACAATGCAGTAATAACGAACAAGTAATCTAACTAACAATTCCAAAAAAAACTACTGTCTTATACACAGTGTAAGGGGATAAAGAATATGTACATAAGGATATATGAATGAGTGATGGTACAGAGCAGCATAGGCAAGATACAGTAGATGATATCGAGTACAGTATATACATATGAGATGAGTATGTAAACCAAGGGGCATAGTTAAAGTGGCTAGTGATACATGTATTACATAAGGATGCAGTCGATGATATAGAGTACAGTATCTACGTATGCATATGAGATGAATAATGTAGGGTAAGTAACATTATATAAGGTAGCATTGTTTAAAGTGGCTAGTGATATATTTACATCATTTCCCATCAATTCCCATGATTAAAGTGGCTGGAGTAGAGTCAGTGGCATTGACAGTGTGTTGGCAGTAGCCACTCCATGTTAGTGGTGGCTGTTTAACAGTCTAATGGCCTTGAGATAGAAGCTGTTTTTCAGTCTCTCGGTCCCAGCTTTGATGCACCTGTACTGACCTCGCCTTCTGGATGACAGCGGGGTGAACAGGCAGTGGCTCGGGTGGTTGATGTCCTTGATGATCTTTATGGCCTTCCTGTAGCATCGGGTGGTGTAGGTGTCCTGGAGGGCAGGTAGTTTGCCCCCGGTGATGCGTTGTGCAGACCTCACTACCCTCTGGAGAGCCTTACGGTTGAGGGCGGTGCAGTTGCCATACCAGGCGGTGATACAGCCCGCCAGGATGCTCTCGATTGTGCATCTGTAGAAGTTTGTGAGTGCTTTTGGTGACAAGCCGAATTTCTTCAGCCTCCTGAGGTTGAAGAGGCGCTGCTGCGCCTTCTTCACGATGCTGTCTGTGTGAGTGGACCAATTCAGTTTGTCTGTGATGTGTATGCCGAGGAACTTAAAACTTGCTACCCTCTCCACTACTGTTCCATCGATGTGGATGGGGGGGGTGTTCCCTCTGCTGTTTCCTGAAGTCCACAATCATCTCCTTAGTTTTGTTGACGTTGAGTGTGAGGTTATTTTCCTGACACCACACTCCGAGGGCCCTCACCTCCTCCCTGTAGGCCGTCTCGTCGTTGTTGGTAATCAAGCCTACCACTGTTGTGTCGTCCGCAACTTGATGATTGAGTTGGAGGCGTGCGTGGCCACGCAGTCGTGGGTGAACAGGGAGTACAGGAGAGGGCTCAGAACGCACCCTTGTGGGGCCCCAGTGTTGAGGATCAGCGGGGAGGAGATGTTGTTGCCTACCCTCACCACCTGGGGGCGGCCCGTCAGGAAGTCCAGTACCCAGTTGCACAGGGCGGGGTCGAGACCCAGGGTCTCGAGCTTGATGACGAGCTTGGAGGGTACTATGGTGTTGAATGCCGAGCTGTAGTCGATGAACAGCATTCTCACATAGGTATTCCTCTTGTCCAGATGGGTTAGGGCAGTGTGCAGTGTGGTTGAGATTGCATCGTCTGTGGACCTATTTGGGCGGTAAGCAAATTGGAGTGGGTCAAGGGTGTCAGGTAGGGTGGAGGTGATATGGTCCTTGACTAGTCTCTCAAAGCACTTCATGATGACGGATGTGAGTGCTACGGGGCGGTAGTCGTTTAGCTCAGTTACCTTAGCTTTCTTGGGAACAGGAACAATGGTGGCCCTCTTGAAGCATGTGGGAACAGCAGACTGGTATAGGGATTGGTTGAATATGTCCGTAAACACACCGGCCAGCTGGTCTGCGCATGCTCTGAGGGCGCGGCTGGGGATGCCGTCTGGGCCTGCAGCCTTGCGAGGGTTAACACGTTTAAATGTCTTACTCACTTCGGCTGCAGTGAAGGAGAGACCGCATGTTTTCGTTGCAGGCCGTGTCAGTGGCACTGTATTGTCCTCAAAGCGGGCAAAAAAGTTGTTTAGTCTGCCTGGGAGCAAGACATCCTGGTCCGTGACTGGGCTGGGTTTCTTCCTGTAGTCCGTGATTGACTGTAGACCCTGCCACATGCCTCGTGTCTGAGCCGTTGAATTGAGATTCTACTTTGTCTCTGTACTGGCGCTTAGCTTGTTTGATAGCCTTGCGGAGGGAATAGCTGCACTGTTTGTATTCAGTCATGTTACCAGACACCTTGCCCTGATTAAAAGCAGTGGTTCGCGCCTTCAGTTCCACACGAATGCTGCCATCAATCCACGGTTTCTGGTTGGGGAATGTTTTAATCGTTGCTATGGGAACGACATCTTCAACGCACGTTCTAATGAACTCGCACACCGAATCAGCGTATTCGTCAATGTTGTTGGTTGACGCAATACGAAACATCTCCCAGTCCACGTGATGGAAGCAGTCTTGGAGTGTGGAGTCAGCTTGGTCGGACCAGCCTTGGACAGACCTCAGCGTGGGAGCTTCTTGTTTTAGTTTCTGTCTGTAGGCAGGGATCAACAAAATGGAGTCGTGGTCAGCTTTTCCGAAAGGGGGGCGGGGCAGGGCCTTATATGCGTCGCGGAAGTTAGCGTAACAATGATCCAGGGTCTTTCCACCCCTGGTTGCGCAATCGATATGCTGATAAAATTTAGGGAGTCTTGTTTTCAGATTAGCCTTGTTAAAATCCCCAGCTACAATGAATGCAGCCTCCGGATAAATCGTTTCCAGTTTGCAGAGAGTTAAATAAAGTTCGTTCAGAGCCATCGATGTGTCTGCTTGGGGGGGGATATATACGGCTGTGATTATAATCGAAGAGAATTCTCTTGGTAGATAATGCGGTCTACATTTGATTGTGAGGAATTCTAAATCAGGTGAACAGAAGGATTTGAGTTCCTGTATGTTTCTTTCATCACACCATGTCACGTTGGCCATAAGGCATACGCCCCCGCCCCTCTTCTTACCAGAAAGATGTTCGTTTCTGTCCGCGCGATGCGTGGAGAAACCCGCTGGCTGCACCGCTTCGGATTGCGTCTCTCCAGTGAGCCACGTTTCCGTGAAACAGAGAACGTTACAGTCTCTGATGTCCCTCTGGAATGCTACCCTTGCTCGGATTTCATCAACCTTGTTGTCAAGAGACTGGACATTGGCAAGAAGAATGCTAGGGAGTGGTGCACGATGTGCCCGTCTCCGGAGTCTGACCAGAAGACCGCTTCGTTTCCCTCTTTTTCTGAGTCGTTTTTTTGGGTCGCTGCATGGGAACCATCCCGTGTCGCTGGTTGTAAGGCAGAACATAGGATCCGCATCGCGAAAAACATATTCTTGGTCGTACTGGTGGTGAGTTGACGCTGATCTTATATTCAGTAGTTCTTCTCGGCTGTATGTGATGAAACCTAAGATGACCTGGGGTACTAGTGTAAGAAATAACACGTAAAAAAACAAAAAACTGCATAGTTTCCTAGGAACGCGAAGCGAGGCGGCCATCTCTGTCGGCGCCGGAAGTATAATCTGTTCTCGACTCTCCTCCTCCCGCTGCTGCGTTATGATTTTCATATAATTTATAATAAATTATTTATATCTCAAATCAATGTCATGTGGTTAATCAAAATTATATCAAAATTATTCAAATCTAAAAGTAACTTCTATTGCCATTGCCAAAACTAGCTTACATAAAGCCAACAAATAAAAACAATCTCAGTCTGCAGATAGAAAATATCCTGATGAAATAAATATCATATGAATCAAATTGGCTACACATGGCCTGTCTGCAAGAAACTTGAAACATTGTATCAACTATTAATTTGGTCTGGCCTGTGCTAGCAAACTTGCAACATTGTATAAAATATTTTGGGCCCTTAGCGTTACCCATGACAGCGAGCTCCAGACAGACAGACACAGGTGTAGGCTATTTTGCGCAAGTGATAAAAAGTAATTAGGTAGGCCTATTTTATGACGTTTCTACCAGATCAGAGCATGACATTTTTGGTGGTTATCAAAAGGGAGAAAGTTGGACATTTTCAAATTGGCTACGTTGAGGAACTATTGTCATTCTCAATGGATGTAGAAACAGACTTCGCTAGACTAGTCCACTCAGGCAGGCAATGGACGAGTCCACTCAGGCAGGCAATGGACGAGTCCACTCTGGCAGGCAATGGACGAGTCCACTCTGGCAGGCAATGGACGAGTCCACTCTGGCAGGCAATGGACGAGTCCACTCTGGCAGGCAATGGACGAGTCCACTCTGGCAGGCAATGGACGAGTCCACTCTGGCAGGCAATGGACGAGTCCACTCTGGCAGGCAATGGACGAGTCCACTCTGGCAGGCAATGGACGAGTCCACTCAGGCAGGCAATGGACGAGTCCACTCAGGCAGGCAATGGACGAGTCCACTCAGGCAGGCAATGGACGAGTCCACTCAGGCAGGCAATGGACGAGTCCACTCAGGCAGGCAATGGACGAGTCCACTCAGGCAGGCAATGGACGAGTCCACTCAGGCAGGCAATGGACGAGTCCACTCAGGCAGGCAATGGACGAGTCCACTCAGACAGGCAATGGACGAGTCCACTCAGACAGGCAATGGACTAGTCCCTCAGGCAGGCAATGGACGAGTCCACTCAGGCAGGCAATGGACGAGTCCACTCAGGCAGGCAATGGACGAGTCCACTCAGACAGGCAATGGACGAGTCCACTCAGACAGGCAATGGACTAGTCCCTCAGGCAGGCAATGGACGAGTCCACTCAGACAGACAATGGATTAGTCCACTCAGACAGACAATATAACAGACATATAATCCTCCACTCACTGTCACAAGGGTTAGTAACTACACAGACTCATTTCATATCATCCTCTCACTATTACAAGGGTTAATAACTACACAGACTCATTTCATATCATCCTCCACTCACTATCACAAGGGTTATTAACTACACAGACTAATTTCATATCATCCTCCACTCACTATCACAAGGGTTAGTAACTGCACAGACTCATTTCATATCATCCTCCACTCACTATCACAAGGGTTAGTAACTACACAGACTCATTTCATATCATCCTCCACTCACTATAACAAGGGTTAGTAACTACACAGACTCATTTCATATCATCCTCCACTCACTATCACAAGGGTTAGTAACTACACAGACTCATTTCATATCATCCTCCACTCACTATCACAAGGGTTAGAAACTACAGACTCATTTCATATCATCCTCCACTCACTATCACAAGGGTTAGTAAGTACAGACTCAATCCATAGAGCTTTAAAACACTGGCAGTTTGTCTACTTCACTTCTTTAGTCTACTCTCTGATCACTCCAGATAACCCAGTTGTTCAGGGATGTGATGTCAGAATTACAGAAGTCAACCTATCAATAGACTGGGGCATAACTTATGGAGGTCTAATTTATGAAGATAACTTCTAGATAGATAGAACCTGCTCTTACCAATCTTCTCCTCCTCTTCTTCATCTTTAATGTTGACATTCAGCTCCAGTGTTTGACTGCAGCCTTCCAGCTTCACTGATGCCATCTCTGGATCCTGCAGTGCAAATTAGACTCCACTGTCACAATCAGGACCCAGTGACTGTAGGTTTGGACTCAGTGTGGAAGGAGAGAGGCAGGCTGGGTTTGTCCTCACTATTGATGTTACCGGCCTCAGACTTAATCTGAGTCGGTCTGTAGTAATAAAGAGAAACGGACACAAAAAGTTATTGTCTTGACAGTTCTGGCCCTTTCTTTATTCTCTAAAAATAGTGTTTATATTTAGGTTCAGGAGCTACACAATACTGTTGAACTAATATTCTATAAGAGGAACATGAGCTCAAACAGTAGAAATTAGAGGTGACGGTACTCAGCTCTGATGAGCTCCTGACCAAGTCAAGCACTGATCTCATTTCAATAGATCTGGTAGCTAAGCATTGACAACAATTCATGAATTAATTCACATTAGACAAAGTTTACACTTTAAATTAGACTACACAACTTAAATGCACTTAATCTATAGTAGATTCCCTGAATTCACATAAATGCATAAAAGCCTCAAAAACCATTTAGTACAAGGTTGCAGTATGTTTTAGGCAGCACTATGTACTATTTTCCTGAATAACCTTGTCTCCACTGTTTTATTTAAATCAAAATCCAATAGTATTTCCGTTCACACCATAGTAATATTTATAGACAAAGATAGAAACAACTGAATGTCTCTGAAAATTAGTACACGTGTAGAAAACTGATAATCATTACGTTCAGCTTCAAAACAGTAGTGCAACCGTAAAATGTCTCTTCCTCTGCTGCAAACACACAGCCTGCACTGAAGTCTGTTGACGCAGACCGGGTCCGCCATTTTACCAGCTCGTGAATTTGACACAAAACCAATAACTTGTAAAACGAATTCAGAAATCTAATGTAAAATAGATTCTTGATGAAATTATGTACATCCACTCAGACAAACACCAACTGCTCTAACTACGTAACTTGTAAAATAGTTATCACTTTTTTCACTCGGCTTCACACAAAAATGACGGATATATTACCTAAAATGACATTATTTCGATATTAGAATGTTTAAACGTATTACAGGTATTACATACCTGTAGTAATAAATAGAAACGGACACAAAGGTTATCTTATTGACTGCATCGTTCTGGCGCTTTCTATATACTGAAACATTGTGTGCATCTGTCCGGAACTTCCTGTTCCCCCACTAACACCGTCCGTGCATTCCGGGATCCTTGGGATGACCCAACCCCATTACATGAGAAGGGGTCGCTACCTCCTCCGTGAAACACAGTAACAATGGGAGGTGGTGTTGCATCCACAGGGAAGAACCAGCAGGTTTATCTCTGACTTCTATTTAGGACTGGGATCCCTCTGTGGGCCAGGCTTTTCAGAATATCTCTTGAGTCTCTTTTAATCATGCTAGAAACTAGAGGGACAGTCTGGTAGGAGCAGATGAATATGTTCCCACTCAGCATTTCCTATCCACCCTCCCGTCAGATCATTGTGAGAACTGTAATAGAATGACCAAGGGGGATTTCTTCCTTCACCATCATACCGGAATGAAAATGTATGTCAGGGGTTTAATTTTCTGTAAAACAACATTTGTGGTATATTTCCTGGCCATGTGGTTATTATTTTGGAAAGTGTAAGATAAATTGAACGTTCGTATTACAGAGCACGAGCCACATCAGAACTGGTGACGAGAAGTCGCCTGTAGCCAGAAACTAACTGGTCGGACATGATGTGTGCCAACTGAGGTTCCAGGGCTTGGAAGTTGGAAAGCCACTTAAGAGAGGAGGTAATAGAAAATAATTGTTGTTTCAGAAATATACATATTATATCCATGACTTACAAATAGAGAGAGGCATACTATATCTGTCACCAAGATGGCATAGCAGTCAGACGTATTTTGTCCTCGTCCAGTCGTGTCCCGTATATATATATATATATATATATATATATATATATATATATATATATATATATATATTTACAACTTTCTTCGCAGACCTTTTTATATATTTTTTTATTTTCCATAAACTCATCTTCAAAACACTCTCCTGCAACCCGTTTCACCTATTTATATATTTTTTAAATAAATAATAATTATTATTTACCTCAGATCTGTAATCCACCACAGAAGCTAGCCAGAAGCTAGCCAGAAGCTAGCCAGAAGCTAGCCAGAAGCTAGCCAGAAGCTAGCCAGAAGCTAGCCAGAAGCTAGCCAGAAGCTAGCCAGAAGCTAGCCAGCTTCTTTACTGGCTAATCGTTAGTATTCCGCTAACCACAGTTTGTGGTCATCAGCTATCCTTTAGCTCGAAAATCTATCGCCAGTTTTGTGCGGCTCGGACCGGAACATGCCGGACGTATTTTTCTCTCGGTGTCCCCGGATTTCAACCGCAAGCTCTGGACATTTATACCTGAATCTCGCAGCTAACTAGCTACTATCCGTGTGACTATCGGCTTTCGTTGATTCCGGAGCAAACAAATTATTCCTGAGCTAGCCAGCTGAAGAGTTCCATCAGTCACTCCTGGGCTACAATCACCTATCCGGACCCGTTTTACTGCCAACGCGGAGCCCCATCGGGCCTTCACAACTGGACTACCGACGAGCGAGTTATCCAAAATTGTTGCCACCCCTATTACTAGCCTGTTCAACCTCTCTTTCGTGTCATCTGAGATTCCCAAAGATTGGAAAGCAGCTGCGGTCATCCCCCTCTTCAAAGGGGGAGACACTCTAGACACAAACTGCTACAGACCTATATCTATCCTACCCTGCCTTTCTAAGGTCTTCGAAAGCCAAGTCAACAGATTACCGACTATTTCAAATCTCACCATACCTTCTCTGCTATGCAATCTGGTTTCAGAGCTGGTCATGGGTGCACCTCAGTCACGCTCAAGGTCCTAAACGATATCTTAACCACCATCGATAAGAAACATTACTGTGCAGCCTTATTCATTGATCTGCCAAGACTTTCGACTCTGTCAATCATTACATCCTCATCGGCAGACTCGACAGCCTTGGTTTCTCAAATGATTGCCTCGCCTGGTTCACCAACTACTTCTCTGATAGAGTTCAGTGTGTCAAATCGGAGGGTCTGCTGTCCGGACCTCTGGCAGTCTCTATAGGGCCACAGGGTTCAATTCTTGGACCGACTCTCTTCTCTGAATACATCAATGATGTCGCTCTTGCTGCTGTTGAGTCTCTGATCCACCTCTACGCAGACGACACCATTCTGTATATTTCTGGCCCTTCTTTGGACACTGTGTTAACAACCCTCCAGGCAAGCTTCAATGCCATACAACTCTCCTTTCGTGGCCTCCAATTGCTCTTAAATACAAGTAAAACTAAATCGCTGCCTGCACCTGCCCGCCTGTCCAACATCACTACTCTGGACGGCTCTGACTTAGAATACGTGGACAACTACAAATACAAATACTACAAATACCTAGGTGTCTGGTTACTGTAAACTCTCCTTCCAGACCCACATCAAACATCTCCAATCCAAAGTTAAATCTAGAATTGGCTTCCTGTTTCGCAACAAAGCATCCTTCACTCATGCTGCCAAACATACCCTTGTAAAACTGACCGTCCTACCAATCCTCGACTTCAGCGACGTCAATTACAAAATAGCCTCCAATACCTTACTCAACAAATTGGATGCTGTCTATCACAGTGCCATCTGTTTTGTCACCAAAGCCCCATATACTACCCACCATTGCACCTTGTACGCTCTCGTTGGCTGGCCCTCGCTTCATACTCGTCGCCAAACCCACTGACTCCATGTCATCTACAAGACCCTGCTAGGTAAAGTCTCCCCTTATCTCAGCTCGCTGGTCACCATAGCATTACCCACCTGTAGCACGCGCTCCAGCAGGTATATCTCTCTGGTCACCACCCAAAACCAATTATTTCTTTGGCCTCCTCTCCTTCCAGTTCTCTGCTGCCAATGACTGGAATGAACTACAAAAATCTCTGAAACTGGAAACACTTATCTCCCTCACTAGCTTTAAGCACCAACTGTCAGAACAGCTCAATGATTACTGCATCTGTACATAGCCCACCTATAATTTAGCCCAAACAACTACCTCTTTCCCTACTGTATTTATTTTATTTATTTTGCTCCTTTGCTTCCTGTGTCTGCAGGTTTTTGTTTTTTTTCCTTACAATTGAAACCGAGACAACCAGGTTTGGCAGTTCCTTACGAATTAGTGACCTCAATTTGATCAATTGAGGTCACTAATTCGTGAGGAACTGCCAAACCTGGTTGTCTCAAGTACAAGGGAGGAGCGAAAACAATATAGAACAATATGGATTTTGGCCGACGTTTTGCACATTTACTCATCAATTAAACATTTGATCTCAATACAGTTTTTCAATACAATGTGGTTTAAGTTTTGTAAAGTTGTAAAAAAAATTGCGCTGTTTAGAAGGAGTGCAAAGGTATATTGAGTTATTGCCCACGAGCACTTCACAGAGTAGGCTTTTCCTAATGGAAATATGCAGATTATGCTAGAATGCGCTTGGCTCAGCCCACCTCCTTTGTCTGTCCTCTGACTAATTTGTTCCCATTGGAAACGACAAGCAGTGGTATATCTTGGTTTAGTCATAAAGCATCTTTGGTGGCGCTGTAAGGAGGAAATAGGAAGTTCCTGGCAAGCGCCAGAACTGTGTCGTCAAGAAGATAACCTTTGTGTCCGTTACATACCTTTAGTAATACATTGAAACGTGTAATAGCAAGTTTAAACTTTCTAATAGCAAAAGAACATGTCATACCATACTAGTTAACAAATCTGTTAAGGTATTATCACGTTTGGTAAAGATTTGATGTATTTTTTGTGTCAAACCGAAAATATAAAATATTTTACAAGTAGCATAGCTCGAGATTTTTTTTTTTTTGAGTGGATGTACATAGTTTTCATTTGAGATTTCCGAGCTCGTTTTGCATTATTGGTTTTGTGTAATATTCACGAGCTGGTACAATGGCGGCGCCCACTCTGCGTCAACGGACTTCAGTACAGGCAGTGAGGGTGCAGCAGAGAGAGACAATTTTACCGTTGTGTAACAGGGTTATATTGGTGATTCCCCTTGCCACTTTATTGTTAAGCCAATGGTTTTTTTTGTTTTGAGTTTGTCTTGCCTTCACCTACTCAACATGGCATCTTATTGGTTGGTTTGCGTAGCTTGCTTACGAGGGGGGATGTTCCAGTTAGAATCGTCCCAGTGAACAAGCACCAAACCAGCGGTAAGTTGTTGGTTGCCAAGCACTGTACATCAAAAGTGATTTTTATACTCTCAAGTGATGATTTAAATGTACAATTTATATAAAATTGTTTGTAAATGTTATTCGAACATCACACATAAGATGCAGCTGTTTTTGGAGAATATTTGTTGTGCATTTTGTTGTAAAGAATTCCCGCCAGTACTAGCTAGCAACTTACTGTGTCTGGTGGGGGGGTTCATATATTTTTTACAGTGCGTGAGTGCAGAGTTGGATGGTGAGACGTGCATTGCATGACGTGCAATTTTGTGCTGTTCCTATCAGAATAAATCTCATGACTGGTGCTACATGTTGGAGTTCAGTGTCGATGACTGATTGTACACAAGGCAGGAAGAGTACTGTTACAGTTGCACTATTGTTTTTGAAGCTGAACGTGCTAAGTTTTCTACATGTGTACTAATATTCAGACACAGTCAGTTGTTTCTATCTTTATAAATGTTACTTTGGTATGATCGGAAATACATTTGGTTTTTGATGTGAAATAATACAGTGAAGATGCGGTTGTTCAGGAAAATAGTACATAGTGCTGCAGAAAACACCTTGTACTACATGGTTTTTGAGTCATTTATGTGAATTTAGTCAATCTACTATAGATTAAGTGCTCTTCCGTTGTGTGATTTTGTGTCCATTGTGTGATTTTGTGTCCGTTTCTCTTTATTACTACTGGCCGACTTGAATTAAGTCTGAGGCCGATAACATCAACAGTGAGGACAAACCCAACCTGCCTCTCTCCTTCTACACCGAGTCCAAACCTACAGTCACTGGGTCCTGATTGTGACAGTGGAGCCCAGTTTGCACTGCAGGATCCAGAGATGGCATCAGTGAAGCTGGAAGACTGCAGTCAAACACTGGGGCTGAATGTCAACATTAAAGATGAAGAAGAGGAGGAGAAGATTGGGAAACCTGTTTCTCATGGTAAGAGCAGGTTGTAAGTTTGTTGTTCGTTCAGACTTCCCACTGTGTATGAAAAGTTGCAGTAGAACTGTTTCATGATGAGCTGTTTCAATGAGAAGGTAGATGTTACTTCATGCTACTGAGACTTGCATGGCTTGACACCAGTTTTGTCAGTATTTGTTTTATTCACTGGGCTGTCTGGCATGTTCAGAGAGAAGACCATACCTAAGCAGTTTTGTCAGAACAGCTAATATTAGTCACTCCATCACTTAATTGTCATCTCATAAAATAAGTGGTAACAGTGGATTGGATCAAATGAAGAAAGTGTAGAACACTATTGTCATCCTATAGTTCCTCACTGTGAGAGAACTGTGCAGAGGAACGGGAGTGTTATAGAATGTTAGCCTCTCTTTACTGATCAGTGTGCACCTTGTCAGTTTTGGTGTGTTTTGTTATATGTTGTACCCCAGTAAGACTAGCTTTCTCCTTTGTCGTAATGGGGATCCTAATAAATCAAATAAAAAGTTCAAAAAAATCAATCTATCGATAATGGTTCTCCATATCGGTGCTGTTCACTAGAAACAAGTGAGTCTGATGGTTGACTGGGTGGTGCTGCTTCCCTCTAGTTTTCTGTGGGAATGAGCTGGTAGACACAACATGTATCAGATCGAGATGGTGTGATGATCAGTTTTCACCATTAGTTTGGGTAAATACATATTTTACTACATAGACTTTTGTTTATTGATGCACAGACTATAAAATGACTACATGTTTATTCAATTGTCGTTTAAAGCTAAATGTGTTATTTAGTCATTGATGAGGAATGTGTTTGGATAACTCCATTGAACTTAATTGAGCTGACAATTAAGTTAGAATTGAATGAATGAATTTGTGCTGCTCAAATCTCTTCTTCTCTTCTGTATCACTAAATACTAGAAACTGTTTTAAGCTAAATAATTCCTGTTTGTATGAAGCTGAAACGAACAGGAAATGTAAAGGAGCATTACATTTGACCTCAGCACTGACATGGTTTTTCAGCATCAGCTTTGAGACCAGATACACTACTGCAGCTGTATTGATCTACTGAATGTCTTTGTTTAATTCATGGAATTCTAAAGAATTTATCTACTCAAAACATGTCACTACATCTCTACACATCACCATGGTGACAAGCCCATTCGTTAGGCACCAGTAATGTCTACAGTGCATACAAATAGATGTTAATCAGTATAAAGTGCATGTGTTTTCTTATTAAATAAGTGCTTTATAAAAGGTACCAATGTCCAGGGACAGCATTACCACCACAATCCAATAATGACCCAGTTACTATTGGGGGAATGGAACCAGAGAGGAAGCTTGTGTTACCTTTCTCACATCACTACAGTATTCATTTCAACAGACCTTTTACACACCCCTGTGTTAGAGCTCAATATATACCCAAGACTATATAGAGGGTCAGGCTGTTGTAATGCCCAGTTGATTATGTAAATAGTCTTGTAGACTATATAGAGGGTCAGGCTGTTGTAATGCCCAGTTGATTATGTAAATAGTCTTGTAGACTATAATGAGGGTCAGGCTGTTGTAATGCCCAGTTGATTATGTAAATAGTCTTGTAGACTATATAGAGGGTCAGGCTGTTGTAATGCCCAGTTGATTATGTAAATAGTCTTGTAGACTATAATGAGGGTCAGGCTGTTGTAATGCCCAGTTGATTATGTAAATAGTCTTGTAGACTATAATGAGGGTCAGGCTGTTGTAATGCCCAGTTGATTATGTAAATAGTCTTGAAGACTTTAATTTAGATATGTTTATTTCACATCCATGAAGTAGATACAAAATGTAACGGTATTCTTCCGTCGAAGGAGAGTCGGACCAAAATGCAGCGTGGTTAGTTCGATACATGTTTAATGAATGAATAAACACGACAAATACAAAAACAAGAAACGGACCGTGAAAACCTATACAGTCTGTCTTGTGGTAACACACACAGAGACATGAACAATCACCCACAAAACACACAGTGAAACCCAGGCTACCTAAATATGGTTCCCAATCAGAGACAACGAGAATCACCTGACTCTGATTGAGAACCGCCTCAGGCAGCCATAGACTATGCTAGACACCCCTACTCAGCCACAATCCCAATACCTACTAAAACCCCAATACAAAAACACAACACAAAATAAACCCATGTCACACCCTGGCCTGACCAAATAAATATATAAACACAAAATACTAAGACCAGGGCGTGACACTAAATAACCTCACTATTTTTTCAGCTTTTAAAATGTTTATTTGATTTTATAAAGCATTCTCACACCCAGACTTTTGACATTATTCTATGTATCACACTTCCAAAAGTCTTTAAAAATATTTAATGCACCAGTTTTAAAAAAAAGTCTCGTTCGTAAGTGATGTCTGAGTGTTGGAGTGAGCCCCTGGATATCTGTAATATTAAAAAACACAACACAGTTGTACAGTCTGGTTTGCTTAATTTAAGGAATTTGAAATTATTCATACTTTTACTTTTGATGGAGTATATTTTAGCAATTACATTTTAATACATAAATGTATATTTTAATTATTATATTTATTCATACTTTTGATTCTTAAGTATATTTACAACCAAAAGCTTTTAGACTTTTACTGAGGTAGTATTTTACTGGGTGACTCACTTTTACTTGAGTAATTTTCTATTAAGGTTTCATTACTTTCACTCAGTATGACAGTTAGGTACATTTTCCACCACTGGATGTATGTACTCGTGGTTTCCTCCATACCCCAGTCCTCCCATCAGCATGAAACAGCAGGAACAGGGATTCATCAGACCAGGCAGCATGTTTCCAATTTTCCAGTGTTCACATTCCTTAGCCCACCTGGTCTGTCATGGAAAAAGCAGGTGTCCTTAAATGTTTTTTTTTTACAATAGTGAGATCTACGCTTCATTTGATCCAATTCAATGTTGCCAATTATTTAATGACATGAGAATGAAGTGGAGTGTCTAATCTTAGCTGGTCTGAGAGAACTGATGAGGCTTCTCTCCTTTATGTACACATTGGTGTCTTTTTAAATGGCCCAATCTGTAGAATATCTTCTCACAGTCAGTGCTTTGATAAGGCTTCGGTCAACTATGTATTTTCCAATCGGGAGAAACTCTTGCCACATTAAGAGCAGGAGTAAGGCTTCTCTCCAGTGTGAATTCTGACAAACTTTTAGGTCAGTTGATGTTGTGAAACATTTTACACAATCAGAGCAGGATTAAAGCTTCACTCCTGTATGCATACGTTCATGTCTTTTTAAGTTGTACAGTTTAGAGAAACTCTTTCCACAGTCAGAGCAGGAGTAAGGCTTCTCTCCTGTATGTATACGTTCATGTGTTTTTAAGTCCCCCAGTTTAGAGAAACTCTTTCCACAGTCAGAGCAGGAGTAAGGCTTCTCTCCTGTGTGTGTTCTCTGATGAACGTTTTGCTCAGTTGATGTTCTGAAGATTTTTTCACAGTAAAAGCAGGAGTAAGGCTTCTCTCCTGTATGTACACGTTCATGTGTTTTTAAGTCACCCAGTTGAGAGAAACTCTTTCCACAGTCAGAGCAGGTGTAAGGCTTCACTCCTGTATGTATAAGTTCATGTCTTCTTAAGTGGCCCAGTTGAGAGAATCTCTTTCCACAGCCAGAGCAGGAGTAAGGCTTCTCTCCTGTGTGTGTTCTCTGATGAACTTTTTGCTCAGTTGATGTTTTGAAGCATTTTTCACAGTCAGAGCAGGAGAAAGGCTTCTCTCCTGTGTGTATACGTTCATGTGTTTTTAAGTCGCCCAGTTGAGAGAAACTCTTTCCACAGTCAGAGCAGGTGTAAGGCTTATCTCCTGTGTGATTTCTCTGGTGAACTTTTAGAGCAGTTGATCTTTTGAAGCATTTTTCACAGTCAGAGCAGGAGTAAGGCTTCTCTCCTGTGTGTGTTCTCTGATGAACTTTTCGATCTGTTGATGTTTTGAAGCATTTTTCACAGTCAGAGCAGGAGTAAGGCTTCTCTCCTGTGTGTGTTCTCTGATGAACTTTTCGATCTGTTGATGTTTTGAAGCATTTGTCACAGTCAGAGCAGGAGTAAGGCTTCTCTCCTGTGTGTGTTCTCTGATGAACTTTTTGCTCAGCTGATGTTTTTAAGCATTTTTCACAGTCAGAGCAGGAGTAAGGCTTCTCTCCTGTATGTATATGTTCATGTGTTTTTAAGTGGCCCAGTTGAGAGTATCGCTTTCCACAGTCAGAACAGGAGTAAGGCTTCTCTCCTGTGTGTGTTCTCTGATGAACTTTTTGATCAGATGATGTTCTGAAGATTTTTTCACAGTAAAAGCAGGAGTAAGGCTTCTCTCCTGTATGTACACGTTCATGTGTTTTTAAGTTGTACAGTTTAGAGAAACTCCTCCCACAGTCAGAGCAGGAGTAAGGCTTTTCTCCTGTGTGTGTTCTCTGATGAACCTTTAGAGCAGTTGATCTTTTGAAGCATTTTTCACAGTCAGAGCAGGAGTAAGGCTTTTCTCCTGTGTGTGTTCTCTGATGAACCTTTAGAGCAGTTGATCTTTTGAAGCATTTGTCACAGTCAGAGCAGGAGTAAGTCTTCTCTCCTGTATGTATGCGTTCATGTCTTTTTAAGTTGTACAGTTGAGAGAAACTCGCCCCACAGTCAGAGCAGGAGTAAGGCTTCTCTCCTGTATGTATATGTTCATGTCTTTTTAAGGTGCACAGTTGAGAGAAACTCGCCCCACAGTCAGAGCAGGGGTATGACTTCTCTCCTCGGTGCACTCTCTGATGAACTGTCAGAGCCTTTGAGGTTGTGAATCTCTTCCCACAGTCAGTACAGGAAAACAGATTCTCTCCTGTGTGTATTTTTACATGTAATTTTAGCTTTGATAGAATTGAAAAATTCTCCTCACAATGTGGACAGTGGTGAGACCTCTTAGCTCTGTGATCTTCCTGCTGTTTCTCTCTGGATGTAGAGAATGTCTCAACATGGTCTCCTGTGAGAACAACATCAGAAGAACCAGTCAGTTGTGTGATATACACTACAGGTCAAAAGTTTCAGAACACATACTCATTCAATGGTTTTTCTTTATTTTGACTATTTTCTACATTGTATAATAGTGAAGACTTCAAAACTATGAAATAACACACATGGAATCATGTAGTAAACAAAAAAGGTGTTAAACAATTAAAAATACATTATAACTGAGATTCTTCAAATAGCCACCCTTTGCCTTGATGACAGCATTGCACAATATTGGTATTCTCTTACCTTGAGAAAGAGATTTCTCAATCTTATCTTCTTCATCTTTAATGCTGACATTCAGCTCCATTGTTTGACTGCAATCTTCCAGCTTCACTGATGTCATCTCTGGATCCTGCAGTGCAAACTGGGGTCCACTGTCACATTTAGGACCCAGTGACTGTAGGTCTGGACTCAGTGTGGAAGGAGAGAGGCAGGCTGGGTTTGTCCTCACTATTGATGTTACCGGCCTCAGACTTAATTCCAGTTGTCCTGTAGTAACATTGAGAAACAGAGAAAGTTGTCTTGACAGTTCTGGCACTTTATTCAAAAAAAAAATATTTATTCTTGTTAAATGATCTATTTCAGTGCTGGACTTGGACTGAAATAGGTGCTGGTAATCATTTTTAGGTGCAGGAGCTCCACAATACTGTTAATATTCTGTCCAAGTCAAACACTGATCTCATTGCAATAGATCTGGTAGATAAGCATTTAGAACAAAACATGAATTCATTGCAATTAGACAAAGTACCTGCTCAGATATCTCAAATAAATTGATTGAATGGATGTACATAATTTCCTCAGACAAACTGTTGTGGAAAATTGCAAGATTGTTATAATGCTTGTATTGCACTATAATGGTTGTTTTATTCGACAGAATAGAGTATTCTGTTAACTATTGTGTGTGTTCCACTGAGGATGGGCCTCTATGATAGAGCACTGACAGAGGAGATTTACAATGTCTTTGGGTGTTAAAACCTAAAGAGCATTACAGATAACATGAGGTAATGTTTTTGTGCTATGAAGTACCAGGAACGAGATTAGAACCTCATCTTAGGGACCAAACTGAACGATAATTAATAATGAATGCTATCTGTCTATGGGATACTCCTCTCTCTCAAGTAAAAGTCTCTCTTTGTGAACTGTTCATAAGATCTGTGGTTCGTCATGTAAATTGAGAGGGGTGTATCTTGGCTATAAAAGTTCTTTGTACTTTTCTGTTGTGACTTTGATGGTTCATTAGAGAAGGCGCATCATTGAAAGTCAAAGGCTATTGCAAAGCTCTTATTATTAAAGATGTAGTTTAAGTATAACTCTGACTGGTGTGTGAAGTTTAACTCCCCTCATTTGGTAAAACAGAAATATGCGACCACAAAACCCAAAGTATCTAACTATGTGACTTGTAAAATAGTTTATCACGTTCTTCACTCAGTTTGACACAACACAACACATCAAACCTTTACCAAACGTGATAATACCTAAACAGGTTTGTTACCTAGCATGGTATAACATGTTGTTTGGATATTAGGAAGTTTAAACCGGCTATTACATACCTGTAGTAATAAATAGAAACCAACACAAAGGTTCTTGACATCACAGTTCTGGCTCTTTCTTTATTCTGAAGAATGGTGCGTGCCTGCCTGGAACTTACTGTTCTCCCACTACCACAGTGCACCCACAGGTAGAACAACGAGACATATATTTCACTGGATGTAGGAATGTTAAGCATTTGCTTAGTGTTTCCACTCACCAATAAATATGGTAGTGAGAGGAAGCCCAGTGGCTGGCAGTGAGACAAGATGGATTTTGGCCGACATTCTGCAAATGTTCTAATCAATGAAACATCTGATCTTAAGGGAAAAAGACACGTTTATGGCTGTATCACTTAGTTTCCTACCTGGCAGTTAACTTCTTGGATATAGGGGGCACTCTTTTAATTTTTGGATAAAAAAACGTTCCCGTTTTAAACAAGATATTTTGTCACGAAAAGATGCTTGACTATGCATATATGCATATAATTGACAGCTTTGGAAAGAAAACACTCTGACGTTTCCAAAACTGCAAAGATATTGTCTGTGAGTGCCACAGAACTGATGCTACAGGCGAAACCAAGATGAAATTTCAAACAGGAAGTGCCCTAGATTAGGCTAGTAAGGCTAGTAAATGTCTCCTTATAGGTCTCCTTATATGGCTGTGAATGGGCCAGGAATGAGCTTACACTTTGTCGTTTCTCCAAGGTGTCTGCAGCATTGTGACGTATTTGTAGGGATATCATTGGAAGATTGACCATTTTACACTACATCTACCAGGTGCTCGCTTGGTGTCCTCCGTCGCAATTATTGCGTAATCTCCAGCTGCGTCTATTTTTCCATTTGCTTCTGAGGAGAAACCCAACTGCCACGAATGATTTATCATCGAATAGATATGTGAAAAACACCTTGAGGATTGATTCTAAACAACGTTTGCCATGTTTCTGTCGATATTATGGAGTTAATTTGGAAAAAAGTTTGGCGTTGTAATGACTGAATTTTTGGGGTTTTTTGTTAGCCAAACGTGATGAACAAAACGGAGCGATTTCTCCTACACAAATAATATTTTTGGAAAAAATGACACTCAGTTAGATAGCAAATGTTCCTCATTGAAAACATCCGAAGTTCTTCAAAGGTAAATTATTTTATTTGAATGCTTTTCTTGTTTTTGTGAAAATGTTGCCTGCTGAATGCTAGGCTAGCTATCAATACTCTTACACAAATGCTTGTGTAGCTATGGTTGAAAAGCATATTTTGAAAATCTGAGATGACAGTGTTGTTAACAAAAGGCTAAGCTTGTGAGTGAATATATTTCTTTAATTTCATTTGCGATTTTCATGAATAGTTAACGTTGCGTTATGGTAATGAGCTTGAGGCTATGATTACGCTCCCGGATGCGGGATTGCTCGACGCAAGAAGTTAAGATACAATATTTGTTCAGATGTGTAGGAGGAGACACAGCCTAGGAGAAAGGGTTAAATATCAGTGCTTGTGTGAGTATGTCTTTGTCTAATGCAGCTGTATTGATCCTCTGGGAAGAATAAACTTGGTTTGAGCTTTCATAGAGTCCGTAAAGTTCTTACTCTGAGAATTAGAACCTAACAATACTAAGTAACAAAATGGTCCATACATATATAGCGTTATCGTAGTATATATACCATGATACCTTAATGAACCAAGAAAGTATCAAAGATCAGAAATGAACAGCCTGTGGAGAAAAAGCGATACCATTGAATAATGTGCTACGTTACCCAGAGGCCCTTTGCACATTATGTTAGGCTTGCATGTGAGTGACAATCATTTTAGTCCAAGGATATGATTGAAAATCCTCCATTATTCTTAAATGGAAGAAGTTTGGAACCACCAATAATCTTTCTAGAGCTGGCCGTCCGGCCAAACTGAGATCAGGGGAGAAGGGCCTTGGTCAGGGAGGTGACTGGGGGACTAATCAGGATCGAGTGGAAAGATGAAAGGAGCAAAATACAGAGAGATCCTTGATGAAAACATGCTCCAGAGTGCTCAGGAACTCTGACTGGGGCGAAGGTTCACCTTCCAACAGGACACCAACCCGAAATACACAGCCAAAACAACGCAGAAGTGGCTTCGGGACAAGTCTCAATGTCCTTGAGTGGCTCAGCCAGAGCCCAGACTTGATCTCTTGAGAGACCAGAAAATAGCTGTGTGCCGACACTCCCCATCTAACCTGACAGAGCTTGAGAGGATCTGCAGAGAATAATAGGAGAAACTCCCAAAATACAGGTGTGCCAAGCTTGTAGCGTCATACACAAGAAGACTCGAGTCTGTAATCACTGCCAAAAGGTGCTTCAACAAAGTACTGAGTAAAGGGTCTGAATACTTATGTAAATGTGTTATAACATTGAGAGAAAAAGTTATCATTTTGTTTACATTTCTAAAAACCTGTGTTTGCTTTGTCATTATGGGGTAGTGTGTAGATTGATGAGGGAAAAAACAATCTATTTTTTAATAAGGCTGTAACATAACAAAATGTGGAAAAAGTCATGGGGTCTGAATAATTTTCCAAATCACTGTGTGCTGAATCCTTTCAGCAAGGTTGCTTCCCCTCCTCTCTAAGGAGTGTTTTACTCTTATTCTGAAGCTGGATAATCACCAACAAAATGTGAAAGTTCAGACCGATTTCTCTTCTGAAATCCGACTAAAGAATTTGTGCTAAAGCCTTTAGCCACGAGATTGGACAGAGTTCTCCCATATCTAATACACAAAGAACAAAATGGCTTCGTGAAAAACCATCAAGGTTTTCACAATGTGAGGAGAGTACTAAACATAGGGGACCCTTCACATGTGCACTGATACTGCCATACTCTCACTTGATGCAGAGAAGGCATTCCATAGAGTTGAGTGGTCTTATTTCAAGTGCTTAAGAGATTTGGGAACTACTTCTGTAAATTGATTAAGATATGATATACAGACCCCACTGCAGAAGTTGAACTAACAACTTGTTTTCACAATTTTTCATCTTTTTAGGGGGATGAGACAAGGATGTCCGGCCAGTCCAGGGCTCTTTCTTTTAGCTATAGAATCCTTTGCCATTGCAGTAAGGGCCCAAAAGTCAATTAGTGGAATTAAAACATCAGATTTCGAACATCGAGTGGACCTGTATGCTGATGATACCCTCTTATTCCTAACAGATCTAAAGAACCCTTCCCTCTCCAATTGTTTTATTTAACCAGGAAAAGCCTATGCGCAGACAGACGCTCCTAACCTTCAGTGTGCACCAGCGCTGGCGTAGCAGGCCTTGCGCGCAGACAGACGTTCCTAACCTTCAGTGGTCACCAGCGCTGGCGTAGCAGGCCTTGCGCGCAGACAGACGCTCCTAACCTTCAGTGGTCACCAGCGCTGGCGTAGCAGGCCTTGCGCGCAGACAGACGCTCCTAACCTTCAGTGGTCACCAGCGCTGGCGTAGCAGGCCTTGCACACAGACAGACGCTCCTGACTCGGCAAGTTCCAACTCCAGAAAGGTGTCGGAAAATAAAGGTTAAATAAAATAAAAACAACTCTGCTCCCTTTAAGACACTAAAGAAGAATACTATTAATCCCTTTGTTAAAAACACCAACTTAATGGCACAAAGTACAGCAATAGCTGGGTGAATCCCCTGTATTATCCAGTTTTACACCCATTTGGTGGAATGACAATTTCACACCTGGTAAAATGACTAGGGGTTTAAATAACGGCCAAGAAAAGGTATTGTTAAAGTAATGGACTGGTTTAAAGAATTGACAACGACAGGTATTGTTAAAGTAACGGACTGGTTTAAAGAATTGACAAGGACAAGTATTGTTGGGGCGGCAGGTAGCCTAGTGGTTAGAGCGTTGGACTAGTAACCGAAAGGTTGCAAGATCGAATCCCCAAGCTGACAAGGTAAAACAATATCTGTTGTTCTGCCCCTGAACAAGGCAGTTAACCCACTATTACATTGGGTCTTGGGTCCTGGGTCTTGGGTCTGGGTCTTGGTGTTGGTCTTGTCTGGTCCTGGGTCCTGGGTCTGGGTCTTGGATCCTGGGTCTGGGTCTTGTCTGGGTCTTGGTCTTGTCTGGGTCTTGGGTCTTGGTCTTGTCTGGGTCCTGGGTCTGGGTCCTGGGTCCTGGGTCTTGGTCTTGTCTGGGTCCTGGGTCTGGGTCCTGGGTCTTGGGTCCTGGGTCTTGGGTCCTGGGTCTGGGTCTTGGTGTTGTCTGGGTCCTGGGTCCTGGGTCTGGGTCCTGGGTCTGGGTCCTGGGTCTGGGTCCTGGGTCCTGGGTCTTGTCTGGGTGGCCATTGTTGATAATAAGAATATGTTCTTAAAACTGACTTCTCTAGTTAAATAAAACGGTTTTTTAAAAATAATAAGAATTTTTTTTTTAAGTTATGGACTGGTTTAAAGAACAATAAATAAAAAAAGAGGGTCTCATGTCATTTGAAGAACTAAAGGGAAGATTTAACGTGAAGCTTTTCCAGTCCAAAACAATCAGCCCTACAACCTCCTTTGACCACATTAGAAACGCTCTCTGTTAATGTGTGTTATGGGAGAGGTCACATGACGTCATTACATGGGAAAATATCACCCTTGTTAAGCTCCACAAATTTGACCCTAATACCTCAGACCTGTGTGTTAAATGTAACACGCATTTACACACCTTGTATCATTGCCTGGACGAATGTGCTGAGATTCAAACATTTGACCTCAGTACTAAGCTACATCTCTGAGATGACCTCAACCCCATTACCACTAATCCCTAAACTATGCCTCCTAAATCTTTACACAGATAATCTCTTTACATAGGAGAGAAAATAAAATGGTTGACCTCTGTCTATTACAAGCTAGATGTTCAATTGCTCTCCACTGGAAGTAAGTCAGTTCCCCCTCACTTGGTCATTGGTTAAAATAATTTACATCAAGCCTGGTTTTTGAAAAATGTACTTATATAGTGAAGAAGAAAGCCCCAGAGTTTCATAATATTTGGGATCTGTTTTATGAGTTTTTGCAAGCCAGTGATGCTGTAGAAGCCAGTGATGCTGTAGAGGCCAGTGATGCTGTAGAAGCCAGTGATGCTGTAGAGGCCAGTGATGCTGTAGAAGCCAGTGATGCTGTAGAAGCCAGTGATGCTGTAGAAGCCAGTGATGCTGGCTTGACGTACAGTACCATTGGAACTGTAAAACTGTATGCAACTATTTTATGTGAATTTTGGCGATAGTCGAAATGCAATCTGCATTATCTGCGACTGCACATTATACTTTTATATTTTTATTATTTGGAAATGTTTTGGTGCCCTTCCCCAGATCTGTGCCTCAACATAATCCTTTCATGGAGTTCTACGGACAATTCCTTCGACCTCACGGCTTGGTTTTTGCTCTGACATGCACTGTCAAATGTGGGACCTTATATAAACAGGTGTGTTCCTTTCTAAATCATGTCCAATCAATGTAATTCACCACAGGTGGAATCTCAATCAAGTTGTAGAAACATGTCAAGGATGATCAATGGAAACAGGATGCACCTGAGTTTAAGGTGGAGTCTCATCGCAAAGGGCCTGAATACTGATGTAAATAAAGGTATTTCTGTTTTGAATTTTTAAAACATTTACAAACATTTCTATAAACCTGTGTTTCCTTTGTGAGGAACATTGATGACCTTTTTTCATTCAATTTTAGAATAAGGCTGTAACGTAACAAAATGTGGAAATAGTCAAGGGGTCTGAATACTTTCCGAATGCACGGTATGTATACATAGAAGAAAGCTGTGCAAAACAAAAGTGGAATAAAACTATTCTAAAAGTGGGTAAGATGGGGCGTGTGATCCTCCACTCACTATCGCAAGAGTTAGTAACTACACACACACACACATTTCATAGAACTTTAAAACCCTACTTCACTAAATAATTGATCACTCCAGATATCCCAGTGAATAAATGTTGAGTCTCACAGCAAAGGGCCTGAATACTGATGTAAATAAAGGTATTTCTGTTTTGAATAAAAGAACAAACATTTCTCCCCAAAAAATGTTTGCTTTGTAATTATGGGGTATTGTGTGCAGATTGATGAGGAACTTTTTATTTAATCAATTTTAGAATAAGGCTGTAACGTAACAAAATGTGGAAAAAGTCAAGGGGTCTGAATACTTTCTGAATGTACTGTATGTATTTATATCAGTAGGCTGTGCAATACAAAGGGGGAATAAAACTATTCTAAAAGTGGGTCAGAGTTGAAAGCTAAAAAAGGGGGAGGGGGGGGGGAGTCATGAAAATTATGATCCATATCATCCTCCACTCACTATCACAGGGGTGAGAAACGACAGACTCACTTCATAATAGAACACTAAAACTCTGGCAGTTTGTCAACTTCCCTTCTTTATTCTACTCTCTGAACACTCCAGATAGCTCAGTGAATAAAACAAATGCTGGCAATACTGGTGTCAAACCATGCAAGTGTCAGTAGCATGAAATAACATCTACCTTCTAATTGAAACAGTTAATCATGAAACAGTTATACTGCAACTTTTCATGCACAGTGGGAAGTTGGAATGAACAGACTTAATTAGAAAAAACCTGTGCTTACTAAGAGAAACCGATTTCTCCTCTTCTTCATCTTTAATGTTGGCATTTAGCTCCAGTGTTTGACTGCAGTCTTCCAGCTTCACTGATGCCATCTCTGGATCCTGCATTACAAACTGGGCTCCACTGTCACAATCAGGACCCCGTTACTGTAGGTTTGGACTCGGTGTGGAAGGAGAGAGGCAGGCTGGGGTTTGTCCTCACTGTTGATGTTACCGGCCTCAGACTTAATCTGATTTGGCCTGTAGTAATAAAGAGAAACGAACACAAGTTATTGTTTTGACAGTTCTGTCACTTTCTTTATTCTCGTCAATTATGTAATTACAATAGATCAGGTAGCTAAGCATTGACAACAAAACATTAATTCATTCACATTAGACAAATTACATACTTTAAATTAAACAACACAAGTGCACGTAACCATAACATGCCATTTATAAAAAAGAAAACGTCTCCTTTAAGCAGTACTTCAAAGTGTTTTTACTTAGTTACTTTACACCACTGCCAATTGTATTTCCCGTTCACACCATAGTAACAATTATAGATAAAGATTGAAACTGAATGTGTCTTAATATTAGTACACATGTAGAAACTGATAATCATTACATTCAGCTTCAAAATAGTGCGACCGTGAAATTGTCTCTCACTCATTCACCTGCACTGCTACCCCATTCATAGACACTAACTGCTTTAGTACACCTGCACTGCTACCCCATTCAGAGATGGGGAGTTTTCCTAAGATCCATGACACTAGTCTTTTCCACATTTTGTTAAGTGACAGCCTTATTCTAAAATTGATTAAATAGTTTTTCCTCCTCATCAATCTACACACAATAACCCATAATCACAAAGCAAAAACAGGTTCAGAAATGTTTGCAGATTTATTACAAATAAAAATATATATATAGAATCACCCACCCCTCTTGTTGGCGGAGAGAACATTTAGCAGTTTTAAAGCTAATTTCAGGCTAACGTTCTGTACCCAAAATCCCTATTTCTGTTTAGGAAAAACATTCCCTATCCCTCAACCCTTGCTCTCTTGACGTGACACATGTATGCATGGCTAGAGAACCTTCTGTTATTATTACTCCAGAATGTCTGTTATTCCAGAGGATGAGTCGGACGGGATTCCCCCCCCCCCCCCAAACGGCCCCCTGTAATTCTTTATTTTTCCCCCAAACGGCCCCCTGTAATTCTTTATTTTTCCCCAATAAACTGGCAGTTATGATGCAAGCCTGGAGGATTTTATTCTAGGAGTGAAGATACAGTATTTCAACATGTCCAGGTGATAGGGCCACACTGGTAACTCCAGCTTGGTTTCTAAACCATCTATCCTATAGTGTCACCATAAAATTTGAACTGAGAAAGTGTGATCATATTCATTAGCATATTTTAGCGATCCACAGTACATCCTAAATTCCCCTCAGCCTTCAGATGTGAGCTAAACAGTTCAATTTCACCCCAGATGCATTTTAAGCCTATGGATGAGAACGTTAATCATTTACAAACCTTTAGGTCAGTTGTATGTTGCTGCTTTGCGATCTATTAACAAACAAATGCAAAGGTTGCATTAAATTGACTCAATATTTTTTACTGATGCATATGGTAATATTCAATTCATAAACACAAAACATTTAAACAAAAGCATTCACTGTGAAAGTTGATATGCTGCATGTGGCCCATTCATTATGCGCAGTACTTAACTGATTCGATATATTGAACTATTGTTTTCTTGCGTAAACCGAGAGCAACACCTGTCAAACGCAGACATTTCTCTCAAAACACAGGGATGACGATTTGCACCGGACTAGTATTATCAGAGTTTGGATTTTGCCCCAAAACAGTAGGTTATTCTGGTTGGAATTGTTACTCTCCTGCCATGTAAATCTTACTGCCATGGCAGATTCGAACGGGACAAAAATGAAAGATGTTTTGTGCTCGTGCACATTATTACATAACCCGACCTCCCCCAGTAAAACGACTCCCGTCCGAATAGGGCACAATAGGGCCAGGGCCGCTATTTGCCATTCTGCTCCAAAAATTCCACCCCCAGCAAAACTAGAACAGTCCCAGTTAGTAAAATGAAGTTGAAAAGACATCTAAAATATGTATTTTTCAGACATTGAATGCAAGGGAAGCCAGCAATCATTTGTCCTCCCTTAAAAAAAAAATAATAATAATAGCCAATCAGCATTGACCTAAACTGACTGGGCTCAGCTGTGATTGGTCCTGGCCCACCAAAAACAAGTGTCAAGAGAAGCCAGTTTGGATTTGCCTTCAGAGCAGTCACATCACATCAGAAGCCAAACATAACTGACATCTCAATGTGTTGTTGTCCTCTGGTGGGTAGTTGGTTAACTTAGAAAAGGGATGATTTTAGCCATGGATGGAGATATAGGGATTTAGACTTACGGCCTTACTTAATTCTCCGTACTGGCCAATGATTATAACAGTGATTCTGATCCAACCATACATTGCGCCCGTGGCCTGAGAGGATTGAAGTTCAACATGTAGCTAGATGTAGTATGCTAATATTACCTAGCTGGCCTGGTGCATTGTTTCCCATGAAAGTAAGTTAGACTAATGAGCAAACATTTTTGCCAGGTAGCCGAGGACAACAGAAACTAAACGCATTTACTCTATGACAGTCAAAATGAACGAGGATGGCATTGGTGTTTCTCTACAAGTAGTCAGAAAATGTTGGAAACATTACCTTGCTTGACCATGCTGTAGGTAATGTAATTGTTTGTTACACACAATATGTTTAATAGACTTCACCCAACAGATGTTGCTCTCCGGTTTTGTTATGAAAACGAATGTGTGGTTGAATTTATTCTGCCAGTGTCTTCTTATTGTCTCGGGCCTTAGGCCTATATATCACGGTGGCAAGGCATATGAACTAACAGCTTAATGTCCACACACATGGGTTGTTATATGTTTTTGTTCGTTTTTTGGGGCTTGGCTTCTGCAGTGACTTCCCATGCACTGGAAAAATGTATTTCTATCTGATTTCAGATGATCAATCCTTACAAAATAGTTTTTTTATATCATCATTAGAAAGTTGTGTAAAAGGCAGTTGTTTTGGAGAAAGTCATTGATTTTCGTATAAGATACATTTGCACGTGTTTTTTATTGACTGATTACAATTTGATTGATGTGGTTCTATTGTACGTCATCATTAAACGCAGACAAAATGGCGGTGAGCACTCTACCAACTCGTAAGACTTTTTATTTTTACACAAAGCCAATAATATCTCAAATACATTGATTATATATTTACATTTTGATACACGTTCAAAAAGAAAAATCTAGCTACGTGACTTGCAAAATCGTTTCACGTTTTTCACTCACTCGGTTTGACACATAAATAACACACACAACCTTTACCAAACGTGGTAATACCTTGACGGATGTGTTACCTAGCATGTTATGACGTGGTCTTTCGACATTGGAAAGTTTAAACGTGCTATTACATACCTGTAATAATGGACACAAAGGATACCGTGTTCACAGCACAGTTCTAGCGCTTCCTTTATCTAAAGAATGGTCCGCGCTTCCCCGGAACTACTTCTCCCTCTGCTTTGGAGTTTAACGGCGGTTGGAATCGAATATGTAGCATTACCGCCCCCAACTGGACTATAATATAAACACGTTGCACTTTAAAATACAAAATGGGAAAACGGGAAAAGCAAAAACGTTAAAAATAAAATAAAAAACGAACTCTACAATCATTAAAAACCCACTACCCCATTCCACTACTTTGACCCGATCTGCTCCTGCACCATGCCAACGGCCTGGGAGGACGGGACACCACCACCCAACACACCCCGTAACTCTTCTGAGGTTAAATACCCAGATACTTCTCTGCAGCTGCCTCAATTATTTTCTGTGACTTACGTTCCACCTCTGAGGTACAGATGAAGCCAACCTTCTACGAAGCCAACCTTAACCTTAATTGCTTTATCTTGGCCAGGTCGCAATTGTAAATGAGAACTTGTTCTCAACTTGCCTACCTGGTTAAATAAAGGTAAAATAAAAATAAATAAATAAAAATGAAGCATACAGTATTTCACTCAAATCAAATTGTTCTTGTCACATGCGCCGAATACAACAGGTGTAAACCTTACCGTGAAAGGCATACTTAAAGACCCTTAACCAACAATGCAGTTCAAGAAATAGAGTTAAGAAAATATTTGCTAAATATATATATATATATTTTTAAGTAACACAATAAGATTACATAACTTCTAATGACTACTGAAAAGTCAAAAATGATATATATCTTACAAGGAGGGTTTGAATTTTGACTTTTCAGTAGTCATTATAAGTTATGTAATCTTATTGTGTTACTTTTTATGTCCATAAAAAATTGATAGAAATACAGTGTAGACATTGTTAATGTTGTAACTAACTATTGTAGCTGGAAACGGCAGATTTCTTTATGGAAGTCCGTGCTCCCAAATAGTAGAAATAGTGTGATTCATAAGGTTACATGATTCATTAGCCCCACATGGCTATAAAAAATAAATTATGCAGTTATATGGCCATTAAATAACACACAACATCATGCCGTATTTAGATAGTGGAATAGGCCTAGTCTAAATCATATTTACTTTCTGTTTTGCAGCTCAGGCGGTTTTTCTAGACAATGCTCTTCTGTGTCATTATTGTATAATTCTCACACAAGTCATTTGCTGAAGGCCCAAGCCTATATTACGCTATCTACTGGTACAATGCTGTTCTAAAACAAGATCTAGACTTTTATTTTGAAAATGAAACCGGAAGCTGCATTATTGACGAGCTACATTCGGTTTTGCAGATTCAACATTCCAGACAGAAATGTGTATATATAAAAAAAGATCTATAACCGAGCAAAGGGAGACGTAAAGTAAACATTTAAGTGTAAATGTTCATTCATGGTCGTAACATAGTACGATTACAGATTATTATTTTTTACGGTTACGTTACATGTTTCACGCACGGCTTTTCTTACGACTCAATGTCCCGGAGGAGGAGGAGTCGGTGGCACCAACCCCCTTCTCATGTAATGGGGTAGGGCTATTCCAAGGATCCCGGAACGTACGGACGGTTGCACTGTGGTAGTGGGGAACAGGAAGTTCCGGACAGGCGCGCAACATTCTTCAGAATAAAGAAAGCGTGCAGTCTAGAAGAGAATCATTGTGTCCGTCTCTATTTATTACTACAGGTATGTAATAGAATGTTTACATTTCTAATATCGAAAGAACATGTCATGCTATGCTAGTTGACACATCTATTACGGTATTATCCCGTTTGGTTAAGGTTTGATGTGTTATTTGTGTGTCAAACAGAATGAAGAACGTGATAACTACTTGACAAGTTCCATAACTAGAGACTTGGTTTGTCTGAGTGGATGTACATACTTTTCTCAAAGTAATTCTGCGTAAACGGGCTTCGGGCAGTGCGGGTGCAGCAGAGAGAGCCAATTTGACGGTTGCAGTACTGTTTTGAAGCTGAAAGTAATTATCCGTTTTCGACGTGTAGTAATATTCAGACATATTCAGTTGTTTCAATCTTTATAAATGTTAGTATGGTGTGAACGGAAATGCTATTGGTTTTGTATTGTAACAATATATCGAAGGCAAGGTTATTCAGGAAAATAGTACAAACAAGCTGCAACCTTGTAATACATGGTTTTTGTCATTTATGCATGTACATTCTGTATCTACTATAGATTAAGTGCTTTTAAGTTGCATAGCCTAATTTTAAAGCATGTACTTTGTGTCTAATGTGAATTGATTCATGTTTTGTTGCCAATGCTTATCTACCTGATCCATTGAAATGAGATCAGTGCTTGACTTGGACCGGAGCTCACCGGAGCTGAGTACCATCACCTCAAATTTCTACTGCTTGAGCTCATGTTCCTCTTATAGAATATTAGCTCAACAGTATTGTGGAGCTCCTGCAGCTAAATATAAACAGTACCAGTACCTATTTCAAGTCAAAACAAGTCAAACACTGACTTGGATAATTGAACAAGAAATATAATATATTTTTAGAAAATGCCAGAACTTTCAAGACTAACTTTTGTCTGTTTCTCTTTATTACTACTGGCCGACTTGAATAAAGTCTGAGGTCGGTAACATCAAGTGAGGACAAACCCAGCCTGATCTCTCCTTCCACACTGAGTCCAAACCTACAGTCACTGGGTCCTGATTGTGACAGTGGAGCCCAGTTTGCACTGCAGGATCCAGAGATGGCATCAGTGAAGCTGGATGACTGCAGTCAAACACTGGAGCTGAATGTCAACATTAAAGATGAAGAAGAAGAAGAAGAAGAGGAGAAGATTGGGGAATCTGTTTCTCATGGTAAGAGCAGGTTCTATCTAACTTAAGTTTGTTGTTCGTTCCAACTTCCAACTGTGAATGAAAAGTTGCTGTAGAACTGTTTCATGATGAACTGTTTCAATGAGAAAGTAGTGTTATTTCATGCTACTGAGACTTACATGGTTTGACACCAGTATTGTTCTATGAAATGAGTCTGTCATTATTAACCCTTGTGATAGTGAGTGGATGATGTACAGGGCATTCAGAAAGTATTCAGATCCCTTGACTTTTTCCATATAATGTTACGTTATAAATAATCCTCATGACAAAGCGAAAACATTTGCTTCCTGTTTCCATTGATCATCCTTGAGATGTTTCTATAACTTGGAGTTCATCTGTGGTAAATTCAATGAATTGGACATGATTTGGAAAGGCAAACACCTGTCTATGTAAGGTCCCACAGTGCATGTCAGTGCAAAAACCAAGCCATGAGGTCGAAGGAATTGTCTGTAGAGCTCTGTGACAGGATTGTGTCGAGGCACAGATCTGGGGAAGGGTACCAAAACATTTCTGCAGCTTTGAAGGTCCTCAAGAACACAGTGTCCTCTCCATCATTCCCTAATGATAGAAGTTTGGAACTACCAAGACTCTTCCAATAGCTGTCTGGCCGGCCTGCCAAACTGAACAAGCTGGGGAGAAGGGCCTTAGTCAGGGAGGTGAGCAAGAACCTGATGGTCACTGACAGAGCTCCAGAGTTCCTCTGCGGAGATGGGTGAACCTTCCAGAAGGACAATCATCTCTGCATTACTCCACCAATTAGGCCTTTATGGTAGAGTGGGCAGACGGAAGCCACCCCTGAGTAAAAGGCATGTGAAAGCCCACTTGGAGTTTGCCAAAAGGCACCTAAAGGACTCTGAGACCATGAGAAACAAGATTCTCTGGTTGGATGAAATCAAGATTGAACTCTTTGGCCTGAATACCAAGCGTGATGTCTGGGGGAAACCTGGCACTATCCCTACGGGGAAGTATGTTGGTGACACTATCATGCTGTGGGGATGTTTTTCAGCGGCAGGGCCTTGAAGACTTGTCAGGATCGAGGGGAAAGATGAACAGAGAAAAGTACAGAGATCCTCGATGAAAACCTGCTTGAGTGCTCAGGACCTCATACTGGGGCGAAGGTTCACATTCCAACAGGACAATGACATGACCCTAAGCACACAGCTAAGACAACACAGGAGTGGCTTCAGGACAATTCTGAATGTCCTTGAGTGGCCCAACCAGAGACCGGACTTGAACCCGTTCAAACTTCTCTGGAGAGACCTGAAAATAGCTGTGCAGTGACGCTCCCATCCAACCTGACAGAGCTTGAGAGGATCTGCAGAGAAAAATGGGAGAATCTCCCCAAATACAGGTGTGCCAAGCTTGTAGCGTCATACCCAAGAAGACTCAAGGCTGTACTCGCTGCCAAAGGTGCTTCAATAAAGTACTGAGTAAAGGGTCTGAATACTTATGTAAATGTGATATTTCAGTTATATATTTTTTACATTTGCAAACATGAAAAAATAACTTTTACTTTGTAATTGTGGGGTATTGTTTAATTGCTATATTGTAATTACTTTGCCACCATGGCCTATTTATTTCCTTAACTTACCTTATTTGCACTCACTGTATATAGACTTTTTGTTTTCTTTTGTTCTACTGTATTATTGACTGTTTTGTTTATTCCATGTGTAACTCTGTGTCGAATTGCTATGCTTTATCTTGGCCAGGTCGCAGTTGCAAATGAGAACTTGTTCTCAACTAGCCCATCTGATTAAATAAAGGTGAAATAAAAATAAAATGTGTGTAGATTGATGAGGCGGAATAAACATTTGAATCATTTTAGAAAAACGTCAAGGGATCTGAATACTTTCCGAATACACTGTTACCCGGTGTAGACCAGTAGACAACTTAGATAATTGAACATTAAGAAATATAATTTTTTGAGAATAAAGTGCCAGAACTGTCAAGACAATAACTTTGTGTCTGTTTCTCTTTATTACTACATCAACAGTGAGGACAAACCCAGCCTGCCTCTCTCCTTCCACACTGAGTCCAAACCTACAGTCACTGGGTCCTGATTGTGACAGTGGAGCCCAGTTTGCACTGCAGGATCCAGAGATGGCATCAGTGAAGCTGGAAGACTGCAGTCAAACACTGGAGCTGAATGTCAACATTAAAGATGAAGTAGAGGAGGAGATTGGGAAATCTGTTTCTCATGGTAAGCACAAGTTTTAAGTTTGCTGTTCGTCCCAACTTCTCCACTGTGCATGAAAAGTTGCTGTAGAAGGAGTCTGTGTAGTGACTAACCCTTGTGATGGCAGTGAAGGATGAAATGGCTCATCATTTTCACTCCTTTTGTTCCTTTTTAGCTTTTGACTCTTACCCCCTTTTAGAATAGTTGTAATTCTCTTTTTGTGTTGTACAGCCTACTGATATGGATACATGTCACCAATTACAGTAGGAAGAGAACTGGCCACCCCTTGAGCCTGGTTACTCTACGTTTCTTCCTACATTTCTTCTTCAGAGTTTTTCCTAGCCACTGTGCTTCTACATCTGCATTGCTTACTCTTTGGTGTTTTAGGCTGGGTTTCTGAAAAGCATTTTGACAACTACTGATGTAAAAAGGGCTTGTATATCACACCAACTGACTGGTTCTTCTGATGTTGTTCACACAGGAGACCATGTTGAGACATTCTCTACATCCAGAGAGCAGCTGGAAGATCACAGAGCTAAGAGGTCTCACCACTGCCCACATTGTGAGAAGATTTTGCCATTTCTATCAAAGCTAAAAATACACCTAAAAATACACACAGGAAATAATCTGTATTCCTGCACTGACTGTGGGAAGAGCTTCACAACATCAACTAAGCTAAAAGTTCATCAGAGAACACACACGAGAGAGAAGCCTTATTCCTGCTCTGACTGTGGGAAGAGTTTCTCCCGATTGGATAATTTAAACGCACATGAACGTATACATACAGGAGAGAAGCCTTACGTCTGCTCTGACTGTGGAAAATGCTTTAAAACAACAGCTGAGCTAAAAGTTCATCAGAGAACACACACCGGAGAGAAACCTTACTCCTGCTCTGACTGTGGGAAGAGTTTTTCTCGACTGGGCCACTTAAAACTACATAAACGTGTACATACAGGAGAGAAGCCTTACACCTGCTCTAATTGTTTAAAAGGCTTCACAACATCAACTGATCTAAAAGTTCATCAGAGAACACACACAGGAGAGAAGCCTTACTTATGCTATGACTGTGGGGCGAGTTTCTCTCGACTGGACCACATAAAACTACATGAACGTGTACATACAGGAGAGAAGCCTTACATCTGCTCTGACTGTGGAAAATGTTTTAAAACAACAGCTGAGCTAAAAGGTCATCAGAGAACACACACAGGAGAGAAACCTTACTCCTGCTCTGACTGTGGGAAGAGTTTTTCTCAACTGGGCCAGTTAAAAATACATGAACGTAAACATACAGGACAGAAGCCTTACTCCTGCTTTTATTGTGTAAAATGCTTCACAACATCAACTGAGCTAAAAGTTCATCAGAGAACACACACAGGAGAGAAGCCTTACTCCTGCTCTGACTGTAGGAAGAGTTTCTCTCAACCGAGCCACTTAAAAAGACACCAAGGTATACATAAAGGAGAGAAGCCTTCCTACTGCTCTGACGACGGAAAATATTTGAAATCATCAGCGGAGCGAAAAGGTCATCAGAGATCACACACAAGAGAGAAACCTTACTTCTGCTCTTACTGTGGCAAGAGTTTCTCCCGATTGGGAAATGTGAAAATACACCAACGGATACACACTGGAGAGAAGCCTTATCACTGCACTGACTGTGAGAAGAGATTCTCTCAACAGAGCAATTTAAAAAGACACCAAAGTATACATAAAGGAGAGAAACCTCATCAGTTCTCTCAGACCAGCTAAGATTAGACACTCCACTTAATTATCATCTAATAAAATAATTGGCAACGTTGAATTGGATCAAATGAAGAAAAAGTGTGGCAAAAGGTCGCAAAGTTCAAGGGGGCCGAATACTTTCGCAAGGCACTGTATATGTGTGTATCTATTGTAGGTCCTAGCATACAACAATGAATAATGTGGAACAAATAAATACCATCAAAGGATGCCTGGCAATATTTAAGATTGTAATACATAAACTGTGATCGTTTTTATTTTCACAGATGATTTTTTTGTACACACATGGCAGACATACTTAACTCTGGTGTGTGGAATAAAGAGGTGGGTGCTGTGTGGTTGGGAGGTTCTGCCTGTCACTTGTTCTCAATAGGTAGTTCCGGGAAGGGGGACTTGAAGAGGGAGACTGCGAAGTCCAGGCACTGCAGTGCTAGTAGTTTTTTAGTTCATCTGTGTATCTCACATATTATATGCCCAGTATGATATGGCTTGCAAACTTTATTAGCAGATAATGACAACATGACAATAACAGTAGCTTTAAATGATGTAATGAGATGGATGGGATGAGTGGGCAGATTGTTGGGAAATCAGAAGTCACTAGATGCAGAATTTCATCTGGAGGGAGAGGTGAGAAAGAGTTAAAAGATGAGGAAGGAGGCAGAATCAAGAGATGCTTGATCAGGTGCTGTGGCTAATTCTTCCTGTCACTTGTCCTCGACAGGCAGCCAGTCTGCCAGGGGTTCAATAACATGCTTGGTTTAGTTGGAAGCCCTCTCACCACGTTAAGGTACAGGCCGAGGGAAGGATAAAAAAACGATATTGTTTTATCCAGTTTAATTAAGGCTTTTAGCCCCCTACTCTATCTAGTGTTTGACCTCATGAGGCTTGGAGATGTGTAGCAATATGGTGATGACTCAACAAATCTAGAACCTCCAGATATACAAACACTAACTAGAAACCAATGTCCAATTCCATACCACCCCTGGCCTAAAATTTGATTTGGAAATTGGACACCAAAGATTAATTGGTTCGGAAGAAGGGGTTACTGAACTGGTCAATTGAACATTTTACTTGCAATGAATACATTTAATATGCAAATGTTTAAATTTACATCCAATTTGAGCAAGTTTCAAATTATTTACCAGCAAACAAATGGAAAAATATACAGATATTTACAGATCTATATTTTGCTTTATACTTTACAAAACAACTTACCAACTTCACAGCCAATATCTACAAGAAAACACATCTGTATACAAATGTAAAACGATATTACAACATGTTATTAAGGATATTTACCATAACATACTTTATACAACAAGATGCAATGTAGTAAAATACCTACTGTCTTGGGGTGGGGAGCCGACCAAGCAGTGAAAACAAGGGTGGGGAAAACAGATGACGGACAAATTCCCGCACATTGACGACATGAGACAAACGGCTTTTTTTTTATTCCAAGCACAATTTTTAATGGGTTACAGATGGGAATTTAGAGTTGAGCAAATTCTCTTCCTTTACTGACCTTAATGGGTATTGCCTCCACCCACTTGGTATCATTATCGTTTGCCGTCAGACACCAGCGGTTGCCATTCTTGGATTTCGTGAAGGGTCCGATGAGGTCCACCCCGAACATTTAAAATGTTAGGTTACTTTTTTCTTACCCGTATCTGTCATACAGTATGCAGTTTTCATATTTGTACGGATACTGACACTAACATTTGATCATATTGAAGTCTGCTGTGGTCAAATAAAGCAACCATTTTAAAAAACAACTTATCAATGCAAAATTTGAATCGTGACACACTTACCGATCATGTGCCATGATGAAATAACTTTGATGGGTTTCAACTCCTGCGCCATAGTCTTCACCCTCTCAAACTTCTGGCAGGCTAGACAGGTACTGACCTATAAGCACAAAATTACAACTTGAAACACTGTGCGCTCTATGACATTCATCGAAATCATAATAATTTCAGATATAAAAGCATGTGATTTTTAACAAAAGGTTATTTCACTTGCCCAGCTGTCCACATCCTTGACAATCCCACGCCAGAAGAAGCGTAGGTTGGTTTTGGCAATTATGCGCTTCACTCCGAAATGTCCAGCATGCATCTCTGTCAGCATGGCCTCCTTCTACTCCTTAGTTAAAATCACCCTCCTCTGTGGCTGGCTATCCTTCCCCCGTAGATACATGTATGTCATGACTTTTGCTCCTGGGTGAGGATCAGAGAGAGCACCCCCCTCCCCTCCCACCAGAGAGGAAGGGGTGGACGTTGGCTAGTTTTATGACGGTTGTAAATACCTTGCAGGAACTCTCTCGTACACTGCAGTATGGAGAAGTCAAAAATCCTTTGTGTAGAGAGAGACTGCCCCAAAACTTTAACATCAAAATGTTGGACATTGAAACAATTTTTATAATGTAAATAATGTGGGAAATGGTCGGGAGGGACTTAAAGAACAATCATGTTAAATCAATTGTTGTTTTGTGATATCATTGAAGACGTTAGAACGGAAACATTGTAACTTTAAGAGCTTTCACAATGTATATGTCAGAGTTACGTCTAAATGTTGTAAAACATATGATTAAATTAAACTATTTGTGAAAAGATTAAATGTGATTTTAGCCTTCTAAATGAGATCATGTTTTTTCATATAGACTTTTGCCAAGTCAGTAACCACGCCTACGTGAGCACAGACATTGTGGCAACGTGATGGAACCGCCCTCCAAGTTGAGTGCTTAAAAAGATTTGCTTTAGAATTAACATGTTAGACCAGTACATTGACAGGTTGCTACTGACGTGTAAAATGGTTTAAAACGACCAGATCAGACAGCGTGGAGCTGTGACTACACGGCTGACAAATGGTTTAAAACTACATCAGACCAAGTAGGTGGACGGTAAGCCGGACGTCACGAATGGTTAGACTCTACCAGATCAGAATACGTACAGCACGAGCTGAATACGTTACAAATGGTAAGACCTTCAAACTCTCGAGTTAAAAATAAAGACTGCATCGGAACATTCAGTCTGCAGCTGTTTAAAGACTTTAGTCAAGAAAATTTGACCGAGAACCAACTTGTGTACCTCTTTGAAGGATCCAGTCTAACGAAGACTAGAGGGGAAGAACATTTCCCTCTCACCACTGTGTGGTACTTGGATGTATCCATTCTAACAAACACTTTCAGAACAAAGAAGCCTACTTCAACTACTAAGGACATGGTGACCTCAGAGACTTTCTGTCTAACTATTTGTCACAGACGGATCGGGTGATTTCAACAGAGAGAGACGACAAAGACATACAAACGTAAATGACCGTATTATTCAACTGTATGTACGATAGCTGAATTCCTTTGCATCTTCTTCTCTTGGAGTTTGGAGTGTGACTGTTTGAGGTTGTGGACAGGGGTCTTTTATACTGATAACAGGTTCAAACAGGTGCCATTAATACAGGTAACGAGTGGAGGACAGAGGAGCCTCTTAAAGAAGAAGTTACATGTCTGTGAGTGCCAGAAATCTTGCTTGTCTGTAGATGACCAAATACTTATTTTCCAGCATAATTTGCAAATAAAAAAAAAATCATACAATGTGATTTTCTGGATTTTTTCCCCCTAATTTTGTCTGTCATAGTTGAAGTATACCTATGATGACAATTACAGGCCTCTCTCATATTTTTAAGTGGGAGAACTAGCACAATTGGTGGCTGACTAAATACTTTTTTGCCCCACTGTATATACTGTATTTTATACCATTTATTGCATCTTGCCTATGCCGCTCGGCCATCTCGCTCATCCATATATTTATATGGACATACTCTGATTCCATCCTTTTACAGTTGTGTGTATAAGGTAGTTGTTGTGGAATTGATAGATTACTTGTTGCTGTCGGAACTAGAAACATAAGCATTTCACTACACTTGCATTAACATCTGCTGACCATGTGTATGTGACCAATAACATTTGATTTGATCTCTCTCACGAGGGCTTTCGTCACAACAGCCGCTGTGGCTCTCCTGCAAGGGTAAGCTTCAATCCATTTAGAAAACATGTCAACAATCACCAAATTATTCCCCTCGCAAGGGATCAACTCAATGAAGTCCATCATTAAGTGCTCAAAGGGTCCTTCAGGCCTCGGATGGAACGCGGGGGATGTTGAAACGTCCATCATTGCTAGTCAAACAAATCAAACATTTCTTGCAGAAACGTTCTGCAAAAACAGCCAAACTACTGTACACCAATATTTATTTACAAGATCCACCATACCTCCTTTAGACACATGATCCCGACCATGTGACAATTTTGTGAGGAAAAACCCCCCTCTAAATACAGATTTTCTAATGGGGTGTCTCAAGTCCAACCTAGGCCTACAGTCAATCTCAATAGCCAATCACAGCCCTCACAAAACTAAAACATGTCAAACCAGTTCTAATTATAAAACAAATAAAGCTATTAATAGCAACTTAAAAAGCTTCTATGAAAATCAATATCAATCAGAATGAAATAACAGTTGGACTGATCTACAGCCTCATTAGACTCAACTATCAGCAAAACAATGATCAAAGAAATCACCTAAAAGTAAATATTAGAAACTGTTAAACATTCGAGTGAAGAAAAGCACCAGGTATGTAAAGCACCAGGTATGTAAAGCACCAGGTATGTAAAGCACCAGGTATGGACAGCTTTCCCACTGAATTTTATTTGACATTCTGGGACAAAGTAGCAGCCCAATTTACTCAAATGACAACACACGTTATGTATCAAACAATTTCAGTTATATTAAATTCAGGAACATCTGGAGAGTCCCCTACTGATTATAGACCCACAAGTTTAATCAACTGTGACAATCAAATAATAAAGCTTCTAAGAATGGCAAAAATATTACCAGACTTAACATATCAAACAGGGTTTATTAAAAATAGACAAACAAAAACACATTTCAGTTTAAAACAATACGCAAAAAAACAATATATATATTTATCAAAAATGGTGGTTGATGCCGAAAAGGCTTTTGATTGTCTTGAAGGGCCTTTTCTATTCAAAAACTTTAGAAACTTAAAATTTGAGCAGAAAAAAATACATTTTATAAGAAGATTGTATAAAATGTCAGAATGCTAAAATATACAAAAATATATTATCTGATGAAATTGTTTTATAAAGGAGCACAAGACAGGGATGTCCCCCATCGTTTTTATTTTCACAGATGATTTTTTTGTACACACATGGCAGACATACTTAACTCTGGTGTGTGGAATAAAGAGGTGGGTGCTGTGTGGTTGGGAGGTTCTGCCTGTCACTTGTTCTCAATAGGTAGTTCCGGGAAGGGGGACTTGAAGAGGGAGACTGCGAAGTCCAGGCACTGCAGTGCTAGTAGTTTTTTAGTTCATCTGTGTATCTCACATATTATATGCCCAGTATGATATGGCTTGCAAACTTTATTAGCAGATAATGACAACATGACAATAACAGTAGCTTTAAATGATGTAATGAGATGGATGGGATGAGTGGGCAGATTGTTGGGAAATCAGAAGTCACTAGATGCAGAATTTCATCTGGAGGGAGAGGTGAGAAAGAGTTAAAAGATGAGGAAGGAGGCAGAATCAAGAGATGCTTGATCAGGTGCTGTGGCTAATTCTTCCTGTCACTTGTCCTCGACAGGCAGCCAGTCTGCCAGGGGTTCAATAACATGCTTGGTTTAGTTGGAAGCCCTCTCACCACGTTAAGGTACAGGCCGAGGGAAGGATAAAAAAACGATATTGTTTTATCCAGTTTAATTAAGGCTTTTAGCCCCCTACTCTATCTAGTGTTTGACCTCATGAGGCTTGGAGATGTGTAGCAATATGGTGATGACTCAACAAATCTAGAACCTCCAGATATACAAACACTAACTAGAAACCAATGTCCAATTCCATACCACCCCTGGCCTAAAATTTGATTTGGAAATTGGACACCAAAGATTAATTGGTTCGGAAGAAGGGGTTACTGAACTGGTCAATTGAACATTTTACTTGCAATGAATACATTTAATATGCAAATGTTTAAATTTACATCCAATTTGAGCAAGTTTCAAATTATTTACCAGCAAACAAATGGAAAAATATACAGATATTTACAGATCTATATTTTGCTTTATACTTTACAAAACAACTTACCAACTTCACAGCCAATATCTACAAGAAAACACATCTGTATACAAATGTAAAACGATATTACAACATGTTATTAAGGATATTTACCATAACATACTTTATACAACAAGATGCAATGTAGTAAAATACCTACTGTCTTGGGGTGGGGAGCCGACCAAGCAGTGAAAACAAGGGTGGGGAAAACAGATGACGGACAAATTCCCGCACATTGACGACATGAGACAAACGGCTTTTTTTTTATTCCAAGCACAATTTTTAATGGGTTACAGATGGGAATTTAGAGTTGAGCAAATTCTCTTCCTTTACTGACCTTAATGGGTATTGCCTCCACCCACTTGGTATCATTATCGTTTGCCGTCAGACACCAGCGGTTGCCATTCTTGGATTTCGTGAAGGGTCCGATGAGGTCCACCCCGAACATTTAAAATGTTAGGTTACTTTTTTCTTACCCGTATCTGTCATACAGTATGCAGTTTTCATATTTGTACGGATACTGACACTAACATTTGATCATATTGAAGTCTGCTGTGGTCAAATAAAGCAACCATTTGGTAAAGCTTCAATCCATTTAGAAAACATGTCAACAATCACCAAATTATTCCCCTCGCAAGGGATCAACTCAATGAAGTCCATCATTAAGTGCTCAAAGGGTCCTTCAGGCCTCGGATGGAACGCGGGGGATGTTGAAACGTCCATCATTGCTAGTCAAACAAATCAAACATTTCTTGCAGAAACGTTCTGCAAAAACAGCCAAACTACTGTACACCAATATTTATTTACAAGATCCACCATACCTCCTTTAGACACATGATCCCGACCATGTGACAATTTTGTGAGGAAAAACCCCCCTCTAAATACAGATTTTCTAATGGGGTGTCTCAAGTCCAACCTAGGCCTACAGTCAATCTCAATAGCCAATCACAGCCCTCACAAAACTAAAACATGTCAAACCAGTTCTAATTATAAAACAAATAAAGCTATTAATAGCAACTTAAAAAGCTTCTATGAAAATCAATATCAATCAGAATGAAATAACAGTTGGACTGATCTACAGCCTCATTAGACTCAACTATCAGCAAAACAATGATCAAAGAAATCACCTAAAAGTAAATATTAGAAACTGTTAAACATTCGAGTGAAGAAAAGCACCAGGTATGGAAAGCACCAGGTATGTAAAGCACCAGGTATGGACAGCTTTCCCACTGAATTTTATTTGACATTCTGGGACAAAGTAGCAGCCCAATTTACTCAAATGACAACACACGTTATGTATCAAACAATTTCAGTTATATTAAATTCAGGAACATCTGGAGAGTCCCCTACTGATTATAGACCCACAAGTTTAATCAACTGTGACAATCAAATAATAAAGCTTCTAAGAATGGCAAAAATATTACCAGACTTAACATATCAAACAGGGTTTATTAAAAATAGACAAACAAAAACACATTTCAGTTTAAAACAATACGCAAAAAAACAATATATATATTTATCAAAAATGGTGGTTGATGCCGAAAAGGCTTTTGATTGTCTTGAAGGGCCTTTTCTATTCAAAAACTTTAGAAACTTAAAATTTGAGCAGAAAAAAATACATTTTATAAGAAGATTGTATAAAATGTCAGAATGCTAAAATATACAAAAATATATTATCTGATGAAATTGTTTTATAAAGGAGCACAAGACAGGGATGTCCCCCATCGTTTTTATTTTCACAGATGATTTTTTTGTACACACATGGCAGACATACTTAACTCTGGTGTGTGGAATAAAGAGGTGGGTGCTGTGTGGTTGGGAGGTTCTGCCTGTCACTTGTTCTCAATAGGTAGTTCCGGGAAGGGGGACTTGAAGAGGGAGACTGCGAAGTCCAGGCACTGCAGTGCTAGTAGTTTTTTAGTTCATCTGTGTATCTCACATATTATATGCCCAGTATGATATGGCTTGCAAACTTTATTAGCAGATAATGACAACATGACAATAACAGTAGCTTTAAATGATGTAATGAGATGGATGGGATGAGTGGGCAGATTGTTGGGAAATCAGAAGTCACTAGATGCAGAATTTCATCTGGAGGGAGAGGTGAGAAAGAGTTAAAAGATGAGGAAGGAGGCAGAATCAAGAGATGCTTGATCAGGTGCTGTGGCTAATTCTTCCTGTCACTTGTCCTCGACAGGCAGCCAGTCTGCCAGGGGTTCAATAACATGCTTGGTTTAGTTGGAAGCCCTCTCACCACGTTAAGGTACAGGCCGAGGGAAGGATAAAAAAACGATATTGTTTTATCCAGTTTAATTAAGGCTTTTAGCCCCCTACTCTATCTAGTGTTTGACCTCATGAGGCTTGGAGATGTGTAGCAATATGGTGATGACTCAACAAATCTAGAACCTCCAGATATACAAACACTAACTAGAAACCAATGTCCAATTCCATACCACCCCTGGCCTAAAATTTGATTTGGAAATTGGACACCAAAGATTAATTGGTTCGGAAGAAGGGGTTACTGAACTGGTCAATTGAACATTTTACTTGCAATGAATACATTTAATATGCAAATGTTTAAATTTACATCCAATTTGAGCAAGTTTCAAATTATTTACCAGCAAACAAATGGAAAAATATACAGATATTTACAGATCTATATTTTGCTTTATACTTTACAAAACAACTTACCAACTTCACAGCCAATATCTACAAGAAAACACATCTGTATACAAATGTAAAACGATATTACAACATGTTATTAAGGATATTTACCATAACATACTTTATACAACAAGATGCAATGTAGTAAAATACCTACTGTCTTGGGGTGGGGAGCCGACCAAGCAGTGAAAACAAGGGTGGGGAAAACAGATGACGGACAAATTCCCGCACATTGACGACATGAGACAAACGGCTTTTTTTTTATTCCAAGCACAATTTTTAATGGGTTACAGATGGGAATTTAGAGTTGAGCAAATTCTCTTCCTTTACTGACCTTAATGGGTATTGCCTCCACCCACTTGGTATCATTATCGTTTGCCGTCAGACACCAGCGGTTGCCATTCTTGGATTTCGTGAAGGGTCCGATGAGGTCCACCCCGAACATTTAAAATGTTAGGTTACTTTTTTCTTACCCGTATCTGTCATACAGTATGCAGTTTTCATATTTGTACGGATACTGACACTAACATTTGATCATATTGAAGTCTGCTGTGGTCAAATAAAGCAACCATTTGGTAAAGCTTCAATCCATTTAGAAAACATGTCAACAATCACCAAATTATTCCCCTCGCAAGGGATCAACTCAATGAAGTCCATCATTAAGTGCTCAAAGGGTCCTTCAGGCCTCGGATGGAACGCGGGGGATGTTGAAACGTCCATCATTGCTAGTCAAACAAATCAAACATTTCTTGCAGAAACGTTCTGCAAAAACAGCCAAACTACTGTACACCAATATTTATTTACAAGATCCACCATACCTCCTTTAGACACATGATCCCGACCATGTGACAATTTTGTGAGGAAAAACCCCCCTCTAAATACAGATTTTCTAATGGGGTGTCTCAAGTCCAACCTAGGCCTACAGTCAATCTCAATAGCCAATCACAGCCCTCACAAAACTAAAACATGTCAAACCAGTTCTAATTATAAAACAAATAAAGCTATTAATAGCAACTTAAAAAGCTTCTATGAAAATCAATATCAATCAGAATGAAATAACAGTTGGACTGATCTACAGCCTCATTAGACTCAACTATCAGCAAAACAATGATCAAAGAAATCACCTAAAAGTAAATATTAGAAACTGTTAAACATTCGAGTGAAGAAAAGCACCAGGTATGGAAAGCACCAGGTATGTAAAGCACCAGGTATGTAAAGCACCAGGTATGGACAGCTTTCCCACTGAATTTTATTTGACATTCTGGGACAAAGTAGCAGCCCAATTTACTCAAATGACAACACACGTTATGTATCAAACAATTTCAGTTATATTAAATTCAGGAACATCTGGAGAGTCCCCTACTGATTATAGACCCACAAGTTTAATCAACTGTGACAATCAAATAATAAAGCTTCTAAGAATGGCAAAAATATTACCAGACTTAACATATCAAACAGGGTTTATTAAAAATAGACAAACAAAAACACATTTCAGTTTAAAACAATACGCAAAAAAACAATATATATATTTATCAAAAATGGTGGTTGATGCCGAAAAGGCTTTTGATTGTCTTGAAGGGCCTTTTCTATTCAAAAACTTTAGAAACTTAAAATTTGAGCAGAAAAAAATACATTTTATAAGAAGATTGTATAAAATGTCAGAATGCTAAAATATACAAAAATATATTATCTGATGAAATTGTTTTATAAAGGAGCACAAGACAGGGATGTCCCCCCTCTCCCTCCTGTTTTGCACTGGCAGTTGAACCGCTTGCAGAAATAATTAGACAGGACCTAAATGTAACAGGTATCAGTATTGGTAAACATGAATATAAAATAAACTTATTTACAGATGATCTCCTGATATACCTGACCAATTTTGGACCACAAAATATGTGGATGCTTTGGATGCTTAATAAGTGACAACAAATAACAAAACACTATATAAAGATAAATTTATTCCATTACTTAACAATATGACAGCAGATGTATTTAAATGGAATAATCCTCCCAATCTGGCAGGTAGAATAAACCTCTAAAGAATGGCATGGCTCCCAAAGTTTTAGCATTTATTTTCCATAATACCAATTACCCCACATTCTTTAAAAAGTATACTGTCATAACACTGTATATGGACAAATAAAATTCATAGAGTAAAAAGGAAAGTTTCACATCTTCCTAAATCTGAGGGTGGTTTTAACCTTCCAGATTTGGAATTGTATCAACTCACTACTCAAGGCTTTACCTTGCGACATGTAGTTAAATGCACTAAAGAGGAACAATGGGTGTTTGGTTCATATTGAAGATGTAAAATATTCTGGGGATGAACACGCACATGTTTATATTCAAAAGAAAAAGCTAAGAACATGAACAACATAGTTAAGAACACAATAACCACATGGAAGAAGATGGAAGAATCAATATCAGTCCCTAGAAACCACAGGAATTAGTGTACTCTGATAATTAGTGGAATGTTACAATAGATGAAACATCGCTCCAGGTGGTATCCGATTTTAAGTACCATGGCATCATACTTGATTCCAACCTCTCTTTTAAAAAGCATGTGAAAAAGGTAATTCAAATAACCAAATTCAACCTAGCTAATTTCCGATTTATACGAAATTGTTTGACTACAGAGGTAGCAAAACTATACTTCAAATCTATGATACTCCCCCACTTAACATACTGCTTGACTAGTTGGGCCCAAGCTTGCTGCACAACATTAAAACTCAAACTCAGGTGTTTGATGTCATTCCATTGGCTCCGTCCCGGACAATATTATGAGCCGTTCTCTCCTCAGCAGCCTCCTGTGCTAGAAACACAAGCCCTGTATATAGCCTTGTTATTGTTATTTTATTTTCTACTGTTAGTTCATTTAGTAAATATTTTCTTAACTCCATTTCTTGAACTGCATTGTTGGTTAAGGGCTTGTAAGTAAGCATTTCACGGTAAGGTTTACTACACCTGTTGTATTCAGCATTTCACGGTAAGGTTTACTACACCTGTTGTATTCAGCATTTCACGGTAAGGTTTACTACACCTGTTGTATTCAGCATTTCACGGTAAGGTTTACTACACCTGTTTTATTCAGCATTTCACGGTAAGGTTTACTACACCTGTTGTATTCGGTGTTGTATTCACGGTAAGGTTTACTACACCTGTTGTATTCGGTGTTGTATTCACGGTAAGGTTTACTACACCTGTTGTATTCGGTGTTGTATTCACGGTAAGGTTTACTACACCTGTTGTATTCGGTGTTGTATTCACGGTAAGGTTTACTACACCTGTTGTATTCGGTGTTGTATTCACGGTAAGGTTTACTACACCTGTTGTATTCGGTGTTGTATTCACGGTAAGGTTTACTACACCTGTTGTATTCGGCGCATGTGACGAATCAAATTGTATAACATGTATGGAACAATCCCTGGACGGCGTTTCAGAATTCATCCATAAATTGGTCCACATGGAAAACTAAAGGCATAGAAACTGTAAAAGACGTGGTAATAGGAAATACATATATCTCAGTGACAGCTCTAAAAAGCCATTTTGGAAGGACCAATGTAGATATCTTCAAATACACTCAACTTAAAGGTTTTATATCACAATGTTGATTTGGAATCTTTTGGACATCACAGCAATCTTGAGGGAATTCTATTTGAGTCAGAAAATGATATTAATATGATAGGTAAGCTATAGAAAACCTTGCAGAAAACCTATACAACTGACAATCTCTTAGAAAAACTACTGGAACCAAGATTTAACAATAACTGATATTGTAGCTGGAAAAAATAGAAAATCCCATCAACTGGATGAGTCACTATTATGTAGGTGGATGGAAATGATCCAGACATTATATTGAATATAACAATAAACTACACTCATCAATCTGACTCCATTACTATGTGAATGCTACAGACCTATCATCGTATCCAGTGGGTATAGCCAAGGTTGCAAACCTTTAGTCACCACTCAGAATACTATAAGATGCAAGTGTCTAGGTTTACCGTTCTGCAATTATTAAGAGGCTGAGGAACAAGGAGCTCATATCTTACAATCTATGTCTTAGCACTAAATTAGTTAACCTTAGCGCAGAGATGCACAGTTAGACTGAGCATATAAGCTATGTACAGTGCATTCGGAAAGCAAACTAACCGCACGTGTTCTGACTCCCTATGCCTATGTTACAACAATCTTGGCAAAGGAGAAATGTAATAAAACGCCCTCAATGAAAAAGTGCACTCAGTGAGAGCACAAAGTACTTTTAATTTAACAAAATTATGAATACGCTTGGTTTGACTGCACAATGTTATTTCAATATGGTTCAATAGGGATAGAGGATAGATTAGTGAAACAGGGAGCAACCAAAATGGAGGTCTGGTGAGGTGACCAAACAATAGTGCCACTACATGGAACATTCATTCTTGAATTGAGGTGGCCTTCCAACTTGCAAATCCTTTCAACACCCCATTGTTAGAGCTTTATATACTGTATCCCTGGGACTATATTGAGGATCAGGCTGTTGAAATGCAGTTGATTATGTAAATACTCTTGTAGAACTCTAGTATTGATGGTCCATTTCAGGGTGAGTCATTGATATGAATGTTCAGAGTGAAAGAGATGTGGACCATCACAGGAGAGTTCACGTCTACCACACACTTTCATAATGTGTTAATAAGCACCACAGCATTCATACATACAGTAGAATGGGAGGGGTGTGGCATGCACAGGGAGGGACCAGACTTCTATTTAGGACTGGGATCCTATCCAGAGTTGACAGGACAAACCCAGCCTGCCTCTCTCCTTCCATACTACAAACCTACAGTGACTGGGTCCTGATTGTGGCAGTGTAGCCTAGTTTGCACTGCAGGATCCAGAGATGGCATCAGTAGGCAGGTTTCCATTGACCCAGGTTTATTAAACAGAAAATCCGGAAGCATTGAAGAACCACAGTGACATTACGTGGAGGCGTAAGAATGGTGCTGCTAAGATCAGAGATTCATCTCCTGAGTACACACTTCGAATCGTGAGTACATACTGTACCTAGTCCCCTGAATACAAACCAAGTAATCTTACATACAGAACTTCAAGTAGTAAAATAGTGAACTACTCCTTTAATGGAGTGGTAGGTTCTATGAAAGGGATATTTTCACAACGCCAGAAATGTTGTATGTTAGCAATCAAGTCTTCAAGATAGAGAATTTGGGGGTGGAAAGTAGCCTAGTGGTTAGAGCATTGGGCCAGTAACCAAAAGTTTGCTAGATCGAACTGCCAAGGTAAAAAATATTTTGTTCTGCTCCTGAACAAGGCAGTTAGCCTAGGAACAGCGGGTTGTCATTTTAAATAAGAACTTGTTCTTAACTTACTTGCCTAGGTAAAAAAAAAAAAATTCAGTACAGTGGAAAATGTCTTTATGATAATTGCATATCATTTGCATCATCCCACTTTTTGCTGTGTACTGCAGTGTTTCCCAATCCTGGTCCAGGGGACACAAAGGGGTGTGCTTTCTGGTTTTTGCACTAACACTCACACACTGGATTCAACTAAGCAACTCAAGTCTTTGGAAAGAATAAGGTATGCGAGTGCGAGGGCAAAAACACACATGTACACCCCTTTTGGGACCAGGATTGGGGAACACAAATAGATTTCTGCAGCAGGATTACGCCACAAGGCTTGTCCAAGAATGGTACCAAGAACATGACAGTGAATTCAGCTTACTGCAGTGGCCTGCAGAGTCACCTGATCTCAATCCAATTGTGCATCTGTGGGAGGAGATGGAACAAGCTATTCAGAGTAGATCCACTCCCAGCCAACCAGACACAACTGTGGGAAGCATTGGTGTCATCGTGGACCAGCATCCCTGTGAAATGCTATCAACACCTTGGACAATCTATGCCCTGACAATTTTATGCTGTTCTCAGGACAAACAGGGGTGCAACTCCACATTAGGAAGGTGTTCCTAATATTTTGTACACTCCGTGTATATCAGATAAAGATGGTGTGATGATCAGTTTTGGTGGAATATTTTATATTACTAAACAACTTTTGTTTAATGATAAACAGGCAGAATTGACGTTTTTTGGGGGATATCTGTACTTTACTATTTATATTGTTGACAACTTTTACTTCACTACATTCCTAAAGAAAATGTACTTTTTACTCCATACATTTTCCCTGACACCCAAACGTACTTGTTACATTTTTTAATGATTAGCATGACAGAAAATGGTCCAATTCACACACTTATCAAGATAACATCCCTGGTCCTCCCTACTGCCTCTGATTTGGCACTCACTAAAACACAAATGCTTAGTTTGTAAATTATGTCTGAGTGTTGGAATCTGCCCCTGGATATCCATAATATTAAAAAAACAACTCAGTTGTGCCATCTGGTTTGCTTAATTTAAGGAATTTGAAATTATTCATACTTTTACTTTTGATACTTAAGAATATTTACAACCAAATACTTTTACTCAAGTAGTATTTTACTGGGCGACTTTCACTTGAGTCATTTTTTAAGGTATCATTACCCCAGTCCTCCCATCAGCATGAAACAGCAGGAACAGGGATTCATCAGACCAGCAGACCAGTTTTTCAAATTCTCCAGCGTCCAGTCTTTTCAATTCTTAGCCCACTGCAACTGCAGTCTCTTGTTTTCTGCTGGAAGCTAATGGGGATCCATAATAAAAACAACATCATTAACGATTATAGTTTTCACCTGGCCAGTCTATTTCATGGAAAGAGCAGGCGCCCTTAATGTTTTGTACACTCTGTACATGTTGTGTCTACCAGCTCTTTCCCACAGAAAACTGCAGAGGGAAGCCGTACCACCCAGTCAACCATCAGACTCCATAGTGAGAAGCCTCAGAGGATATTCAACCCTAAAAGCAAATCCAAGGTCATCTCAATATCTTTACAGTAGAAGCTAACAAAACACAACAAAACTGACCAGGTAAAGAGAGGCTAACATTCTATAACACTCCCTTTCCTCTGCATTGTTCTCTCACAGTGAGAAACTATAGGATTACAAGTGTTCTACACTTTCTTCATTTGATCCAATTCAACATCGCCAATTATTTAATGACATGATAATTAAGTGGAGTGATTAATGTTAGCTGGTCTGAGAAAACTGATGAGGTTTCTCCTTTATGTACACAATGGTGTCTTTAAAATGGCCCAAATTGTAGAATCTCTTCTCACTGTCAGTGCAGTGATAAGGCTTCTCTCAAGTGTGTATCAGTTGGTGTGTCTTTACATTGCCAATCTGGCCGGAGAAACTCCTGCCACGGTCAAAGCAGAAGTAAGGCTTCCCTCCTGTGTCTGTTCTCTGGTGAACTTTTAGCTCAGCTGTTTACAAAAATAATAACATACAGTCAGATCAGTGGTAAGTCTTCTCTTCTTTACCTTGGTGTCTTTTTAACAGGCACATTCAAAATAAACTTTTTCCACAGTCAGAGCAGTAGTAAGGCTTCTCTCCCTTGTGTGTTCTCTGATTAACTTTTAGGTGAGTTGATGTGAAGATTTTTACACAATTAGAGCAGCATTAAGGCTTCTCTCCTTTATGTATACGTTTGTGTGTTTTTAAGTGGCCCAGTCGAGAGAAACTCTTTCCACAGTCAGAGCAGGAGTAAGGCTTCACTCCTTTATGTATACGTTCGTGTGTTTTTAAGTGGCCCAGTCGAGAGAAACTCTTTCCACAGTCAGAGCAGGAGTAAGGCTTCACTCCTGTATGTATACGTTCATGTCTTTTTAAGTTGTCCAGTTTAGAGAAACTTTTTCCACAGTCAGAGCAGGAGTAGGGCTTCTCTCCTGTGTGTATACGTTCATGTGTTTTTATGCTGTTCAGTTGAGAGAAACTCTTTCCACAGTCAGAGCAGGAATAAGGCTTTACTCCTGTATGTATACGGTCGTGTATTTTTAATTCACCCAGTTGAGAGAAACTCTTTCCACAGTCAGAGCAGGAGTATGGTTTCACTCCTGTATGTATACGTTTATGTGTTTTGAAGTGGCCCAGTCGTGAAAAACTCTTTCCACAGTCAGAGCAGGAGTAAGGCTTCTCACCTGTATGTATACGTTTGTGTGTTTTTAAGTCATCGGGTCGAGAGAAACTCTTTCCACAGTCAAAGCAATAGTAAGGCTTCTCTCCTGTGTGTACACGTTCATGTCGTTTTAAGGTGCCCAGTTGAGAGAAACTCTTTCCACAGTCAGAGCAGGAGTAAGGCTTGTCTCCTGTATGCACTCTCTGATGAACTGTTAGAACCTTTGATGTTGAGAAACTCTTCCCACAGTCAGTGCAGGAATACAGATTCTCTCCAAGGTGTATTTTTAGGTGTATTTTTAGTGTTGATATAACTGAAAAATTCTCCTCACAATGTGGGCAGTGATGAGACCTCTTAGCTCTGTGATCTTCCTGCTGTTGCTCTCTGGATGTAGAGAATGTCTCAACATGGTCTCCTGTGTGAACAAAATCAGAAGAACCAGTCAGTTGTGTGATATACACTACAGGTCAAACATTTTAGAACACCTACTCATTCAAGGGTTTCTTAATTTTACAATTTTCTACATCGTAGAATAATAGTGAGGGACATCAAAACAATGAAATAACACATATGGAATCATGTAGTAACCAACAAAGTGATAAACAAATCTAAATATATTATATTTGCGATTCATCAAATAGTCACCCTTTGGGGGGGACAAAATGGCGCCGTAGAGAGAACACGGTGTTTCAGCAAGCTCTAGTGGCATTCGTAAATGTATATTCTTACATTAATCTCCTAGCTTGAAAAAGTGGTAGAATTGGCTAAATAGGTTACCATATAATGAGTCTTGACGACCATTTCACAAAAATCTCAGACAACATGCCCAATAGAACTACTAAGAAGTCGACCAAAACCACCACCCCTGTGGATGTGCATGAGGAGCTAGCTAACGTTAGCGAAGCTAACACCATTGCGGATCCAGGCACAATGGACCTGATGATTCAAAAGATGACTGATAACATTACTAAAGTGATCGATGCTAAGATAAGAACGGTCTTGGAAGCAATAGCAGGCCATTCAGCTGAAATACAGAGGGTTGTGAAACGTGTTGGTGAGGCGGAAGGAAGAATTGCTGCAGTGGAAACTTCAACTACATCTATGGACGCTAAGATAAAAGCACTTGAGAAACAGGTGCCCGAAATGGCGGAGCACATTGACGACTTGGATAATCGAGGACGCAGATGCAATATTCGTGTTGTGGGACTCCCGGAAAATTCTGAAGGGACACATTCAGTAAAATTCTTTGAGGAATGGATCCCTGGCTACCTACAAATGGACACGAAGGCTGGTCGTGTGAAGCTGGACAGAGCCCATCGCTCTCAAGCACCGATACCCTGTCCCAATCAGCGCCCACGGCCGGTGGTTATAGAGTTCCACAACTTCACCGACAAGCAGCGCGTCATGGATGCGGCTAGAAACATCGGCTCTGATGGTAGTCAACATAAAGGTCTCATTCGTCAATGATTATTCCACAGCGGTTGTACGAAGACGCAAAGCGTTTGATGAGGCGAAGGCTCGACTCAGGAGAATGAAGATGGCCTACGCACTGTTGTACCCGACCACATTGAAGATTATGGTCAACGGATCACCTAAAAAGCTCTACACACCTGAAGAGGCTGCTGCGTTTATTGACTCTCTCGGGTAAATAACTTTAAGCTGCACCTCCACAGCATTGAATAACTTTGTTTATTTTTGGTTGAATCTGATCATGAAACAGTGGTGTGAGTCCTCACGTACTCCGGCTCAGTAATATTCGTATCTTTATTATTTTTCTTGCTAAAGTAATAGCCGCTATAGCTCAGGCTGAGATATGTGTGAATCCATATTGGTGCCCAGGCTTGGTTTTAGGTGGAAGAGCCTCAATCTTCTTCTATTGATTTTCTTTTCCATACATATAAATGATGAGGCTATTGAGCGGCAATGCGGACTTAAGAGTCTACATTAGAGAGTTGAAATCCCCTGCATGTTAGCTAGTGGGAAAACCCCCTTTTGGATCTTTACATGTTTAATATTTGGGTTTAGTATAGTTCGAGTTCAGGGTTCATATCATTTGTTTATGCTCAGTGAGATAGAGGAGAGTTCAACACATGGAAAAAGGTACCACCCCACTTTTACAGTAGGATCCAGTCTGGATATTGAATGGTCAAGATACAATGGCAGGTAACAGACTGCGTGTATGTACATGGAACATTAGAGGGAGCCATAACCCCATTAAAAGGAAGAAGGTACTGTTTTTTTTGAAAAAAGAAAATATTGATATTGCCCTGTTGCAAGAAACTCATTTGGATGAGAAGGAGCACCTGAAATTACAACAAGGGGGGTTTGGTCAAGTGTTTTTCTCATCATTTACATCTAGAAGTAGAGGTGTAGCAATTCTGGTGAAAAAGAACTTACCACTTAAGGTTTTGAGTTGTGTGATAAATTTGGTCGCTTTGTTATAATTAATGGTTTCCTCACTAAGGTATTTCTAGACTTTTCAGAATTAAACTCGGACACTGCAGTGGTTGGAGGAGATTTTAACTGCTTGTTGAACCCCCTTATTGATAAGTTTCCCAGCGGTATAGCTTCACTCTCTCCTCAAGCTAAGTCACTTAAAGCGATTTGTGATGATCTGGGGTATGCGGATGTCTGGAGAGCTTTTCATCCCTCCAACAGAGAGTTTCTCTGCACCTCATGGATGTCAGACTAGAATAGATTATTTTTTTATGCCCAGGACGTCTTTGCAGTCTGTTTTACCCGCTAGGATAGGAAGCATAGTCATATCTGATCATGCTGAGGTGATCCTGGACATAAAACTCAACGGGGCATTCAATCGGTCAAGACGTTGGAGGTTGAACACAACCATTCTTAAAGACCATACATTCACATCACATTTTATTACAGAGTTTAAAGCATCTCTATTAACTCTCAATCAACAGATAACCCCTCGCTCCTTTGGGAGACCTGTAAAGCGTATGCCAGGGGTCTGATTATGTCATACACAGCTACTAAGAGACGGAAAAAGCAAAAAATGTTAGAGGGTGAATTAGGAACTAAAGAGAAAGACTACATTAAAACGCCCACTCCTGCCCTATTAAAGGAAATATCAGTCATTAGATCAACGTTAGACTCTCTCCTAACACAGGACGCTGAAAAGAAAATGAGATTTGTCAGGCAAAAGCTATATGAACATGGCGATAAGCCAGGAAAATAAAATGATAAGTGACTCATTTAAGAAATTTTATACAAACCTTTTTTTACCTTTATTTAACCAGGCAAGTCAGTTAAGAACAAATTCTTATTTTCAATGACGGCCTGGGAACAGTGGGTTAACTGCCTGTTTAGGGGCAGAAGGACAGATTTGTACCTTGTCAGCTCGGGGGCTTGAACTCACAACCTTCCGGTTACTAGTCCAACGCTCTAACCACTAGGCTACCCTGCCGCCCCAGAACTGCCAAAGGATGCACCCAAATTAATGGAGAACTTATTTTGTAAGATTGAGCTCCCTACTATCTCCGAAGAGCAGAGGTCCCTCCTTAATGCCCTTATTACCAAGGAAGAGAATGTTCGCAATTAAGAATCTGCAAAATGGTAAGGCCCCAGGACCAGATGGGTTTTGTAGTGAGTTCTATAAAGAGTTCCATGGCCTGATCCTTGAGCCGTTGCGTGATATGTTTAACCACTCATTTTCAAATGACCAACTCCCTCAAACGCTGAGAGAAGCCAACATTTCACTTATTCTCAAAAAGGGAAAATGTCCAGAGTCTTGTTCCTCGTACAGACCAATTTCCCTCCAAACTGGCTTCATTAGGGGCCGTAAGTCATGCAACAATGTCAGGCGGCTTCTTAATGTAATTCAAGCCTACCAACAAAGTGCTGTGGATGGTCTTGTGCTCTCCCTAGATGCTGAGAAAGCATTTGATCGTGTGGAGTGGTCTTACCTATTATTTGCTCTAAATAAATTTGGTCTGGGGGACAACTTTGTAAAATGGGTGAAAGTTTTATATGATGATCCTCAGGCTGCTGTACTTACTAATGGGCTATGGTCAAATAGCTTCTCTGTACACAGAGGTACCAGACAGGGCTGTCCTTTATCCCCCCTCCTCTTTGCACTCGTTATGGAATCACTGGCCGAGGCCATCAGGGTAACGCCTGCTATACAGGGGCTGCTCATTGGTGATGTTCACCATAAAATAAGCTTGTATGCTGATGATGTCCTGATATTCATCTCTAGTCCCGAGACTTCAATTACATCTCTTATTAATATTATTGAATTATTCAGCGAATTCTCAGGCTACAAGATTAACCTTACTAAGTCAGAGGCTATGCCACTTGGTAGCCTACACTCTGTACCTAATACTTCTCCCACCTTCCCTTTTAAATGGTCTCCCTCAGGTTTCATGTATCTGGGTATATTTGTAACTCCTAAATTCCAGCTAATGTACAAAGCCAATTTTGTTCCCTTGTTTGATACAATAAGACAGAATCTGGAGCGCTGGAACTCTCTCCCGATTTCTTGGTTGGGTAGAATATCCCTCTTGAAAATGAACATTTTACCTAGACTACTTTACCCAATCCAAATGATCCCAGTATTACTCTCCAGTAAGGTAATAAAGGATGTAAATGGATAGCTAAGTTCCTTTATATGGAGTGAACGCAAGCCAAGACTTAAGATGGCAATATTGCAGCTGCCAAGTTCTATGGGCGGCTTGGACCTGCCCAATATCAGGTTCTATCATTGGTGTGCCCACCTTTGTTATATTTCTGACTGGATCACAAATGATGACTCCTCTATTTGGTTAGACATTGAGACTTCTCTTTCAAAATACCCCTTACAGGATCTTTTATTTTTCAGAAGTTTCAAGTCTGTAGAAGATCACTGCAATAATCCTGTTACACTTAACACACTCAAAGTATGGAGGTCAGTTCAACGCTTCCTGGGAAGGTCCAAACTAACCTCTGCTCTTACCCCAATTCTTAACAACCCAGATTTCAGTCCAGGATTGCTGGATGCTGGCTTTAACTTTTGGCTTAATAAGGGCATACGCAGGCTAAATGAATAATTTGCTGATAAGATTTTGTTGTCATTTGAGCAGATGGTCGAAAAATATCAACTCCCAAAGCAGGACTTTTTCCGCTTCCTACAAGTAAGACATTATATTCGGAAGAGCACCACCTTAATTGGTAACCCTGATGTGTCTGTCATTGAAATAATTCTTTTCCCACAAAGGAAAATGTCTGTAAGTCTGTTTTATGATACTTTAAGGTCCTTTTCTCCTGTCAACACAAAGAGGGTGAAACAAGTGTGTGAGAAAGAATTGTCTGTTACTATTGACGAAGAGATGTGGGAGGACATTTGGAGATATGCAAAAACAATATCTATATGTAACCGTACTAGAGCAATTCAATTAAGAATAATACACAGATTGCATATATCCCCAAATCGCAGACATTCTTTTAGCCCCACTTCCTCTTCCCCGCAGTGTCTTAAATGCAAAACTGATACAGGCACCCTAACACATTGTTTATGGTCATGTACCAAAATACAAAGATACTGGTCTGTTGTTCTGCAAGAAATTGAAAAGATCCTAGGGGTTGATCTAGAATTGGACCCAGTTTCTTTACTGTTAGGTCTCCCTAGTATGCATGTTACTTCTGTGGGTAAAAGGAGGCTTTACAACATCCTTACCTTCACAGCGAGGAAAAACATGCTTTTACAGTGGATTAGTGAGAAGGTTCCTTCTATTAAAGATTGGCATAAGATACTATTTGAATGGGTGCCTCTGGAATATCTGACATGTACATTGCATTCTAAAACAGACCAGTTCTACAAAGTATGGGAACCTTATCTAAATTACCTAGAACCTGAGGTATCAGCTATTATGCTGCAAGGATTCTCTTAGAATGGCGGGGATCTATGTATTTCAGAACTACACTGTACGTTCCATTAAACCTCTTGGTTTAAACTGAGCTTTTTTGTATAATTTCTGTTTGTAAGTTTGTTTAAAATGTATGTATTGAGAGACGCAATGATGGGGATGGGGTGAGAGAAGCACCGAGCGGGAAGAGGAAAATGGTGTACGTATGTATGCGTGCGCGTATGTATGCGTGTGTATATGCATGTGTGTGTATATATATATATGCACGTAGATGTGTAAGTGGGTGCTGTTTTTCTTGTTTTTGTTCTGTGTGCTTTGTCTCTGTTGTTGTATCTCTTAATATGGGTGAAAATTGTGAAATTCCAATAAAAATACTGTTACAAAATAGTCACCCTTTGCCTTGATGACAGCTTTGCACAATCTAAGTATTCTCTTACCATGACTAACAGATGTCCCAATCTTCTCCTCCTCTTCTTCATCTTTAATGTTGACATTCAGCTCCAGTGTTTGACTGCAGTCTTCCAGCTTCACTGATGCCATCTCTGGATCCTGCAGAGCAAACTGGGCTCCACTGTCACAATCAGGACCCAGTGACTGTAGGTTTCTACTCAGTGTGGAAGGAGAGAGGCAGGCTGGGTTTGTCCTCACTGTTGATGTTACCGGCCTCATACCTGAGTCGGCAAATAGTACAAGAGAAACAGACACAAAAGTTATTTTCTTGACAGTTTGGCAAGGTCTTTATTCTCTATTAAATATATATATCTTTTTTTTTTGTTCAATTATCTAATTCAGTCCTTGAATTGGACTGAAATAGTTGCCGATACTCATTTTGTGTGCTGGTACCGTTTATATTTAGGTGCAGGAGCTCCACAATACTTTTGAGCTAAAACTTAACCTGTAGTAGATAAATGCATACAAGACTCAAACCATTTAGTACAAGGTTACAGTTTGTTTTAGGCAGCACTATGTGATATTTTCATTAATAACCTTGTATTCACTCTTTTACTTCAAAAAACTATTGTATTTCCTGTTCACACCATAGTAATGTTTATAGCTAAAGACAAACTGAATGTGTCAATATTATTTCACATGTAGTAAACCGATAATCATTACATTTAGCTTCAAAACAGTAGTGCAACCGTGGTCATGGATCTGAGCTATGCAATCTGGTTTCCGAGCTGGTCATGGGTGCACCTCAGCCACTCTCAAAGTACTAAACGATATCATAACCACCATTGATAAAAGACAGTACTGTGCAGCCGTCTTCATCGACCTGGCCAAGGCTTTCGACTGTCAATCACCGCATTCTTATCGGCAGACTCAACAGCCTTGGTTTCTCAAATGACTGCCTTGCCTGGTTCACCAACTACTTTTCTGATAGAGTTCAGTGTGTCAAATCGGAGGGCCTGTTGTCCGGACCTCTGGCAGTCTCTATGGGGGTGTCACAGGGTTCAATTCTCGGGCCAACTCTTTTCTCTGTATATTTCAATGATGTAGCTCTTGCTGCTGGTGATTCTCTGATCCACCTCTACGCAGATGACACCATTCTGTATATTTCTGGCCCTTCTTTGGACACTGTGTTAACTAACCTCCAGACGAGCTTCAATGCATCACAACTCTCCTTCCGTGGCCTCCAACTGCTCTTAAATGCAAGTAAAACTAAATGCATGCTCTTCAACCGATCGCTGCCCGCACCTGCCCGCCCGTCCATCACTACTCTGGACGGTTCTGACTTAGAATATGTGGACAACTACAAATACCTAGGTGCCTGGTTAGACTGTAAACTCTCCTTCCAAACTCATATTAAGCATCTCGAAACCAAAATTAAATCTAGAATCGGCTTCCTATTCCGCAACAAAGACTCCTTCACTCATGCTGCCGAACATACCCTCATAAAACTGACCATCCTACCGATCCTTGACTTTGGCGATGTAATTTACAAAATAACCTCCAACACTCTACTCAACAAATTGGATGCAGTCTATCATAGTGCCATCCGTTTTGTCACCAAAGCCTCATATACTACCCACCACTGCGACCTGTACGCTCTCGTTGGCTGGCCATCGCTTCATACTCGTCGCCAAACCCACTGGCTCCAGGTCATCTATAAGTCTTTGCTAGGTAAAGCCCCACCTAATCTCAGCTCACTGGTCACCATAGCAACACCCACCCGTAGCACACGGTCCAGCAGGCATATTTCACATATTTCACTGGTCATCCCCAAAGCCAACTCCTCATTTGGCCACCTGTCCTTCCAGTTCTCTGCTGCCAATGACTGGAACAAATTGCAAAAATCACTGAAGCTGGAGACATATCTCCCTCACTAACTTTAAGCATCAGCTGTCAGAGCAGCGAACTGCACCTGTACACAGCCCATCTGTAAATAGCCCACCCAACTACCTCATCCCCATATTGTTATTTATTTTTGCTCTTTTGTACCCCAGTATCTCTACTTGCACATCATCATCTGCACATCTATCACTCCAGTGTTAATGCTAAATTGTAAACATTTAACCACTACGGCCTATTTATTGCCTTACCTCCCTAATCTTACTACATTTGCACACACAGCATATAGATTTTTTCTATTGTGTTATTGACTGTACGTTTGTTTATCCCATGTGTAACTCTGTGTTGTTTTTGGTGAACTGCTTTGCTTTATCTTGGCCAGGTCACAGTTGTAAATGAGAACTCGTTCTCAACTGGCCCACCTGGTTAAATAAAGGTGTTCTCTACTGGCCCACCTGGTTAAATAAAGGTGTTCTCTACTGGCCCACCTGGTTAAATAAAGGTGTTCTCTACTGGCCCACCTGGTTAAATAAAGGTGTTCTCTACTGGCCCACCTGGTTAAATAAAGGCGTTCTCAACTGGCCCACCTGGTTAAATAAAGGTGTTCTCAACTGGCCCACCTGGTTAAATAAAGGTGTTCTCAACTGGCCCACCTGGTTAAATAAAGGTGTTCTCAACTGGCCCACCTGGTTAAATAAAGGTGTTCTCAACTGGCCCACCTGGTTAAATAAAGGTGTTCTCTACTGGCCCACCTGGTTAAATAAAGGTGAAATAAAATAAATGAAACAGTTCTACAGCAACTCTTCCTGCACAGTGGGAAGTTGGAATGAAAAACACCAACTTAGTTAGATAGAACCTGCTCTTACCATGAGAAACAGATGTCCCAATCTTCTCCTCCTCTTCTTCATCTTTAATGTTGACATTCAGCTCCAGTGTTTGACTGCAGTCTTCCAGCTTCACTGATGCCATCTCTGGATCCTGCAGTGCAAACTGGGCTCCACTGTCACAATCAGGACCCAGTGACTGTAGGTGTCTACTCAGTGTGGAAGGAGAGAGGCAGGTTGGGTTTGTCCTCACTGTTGATGTTACCGGCCTCAGATTTAATCTGAGTCGGTCTGTAGTAATAAAGAGACACGGACACAAAAGTTAGTGCCAGAACTGTCAAGACTTACTTTATTATCAAATAATAAGGTTTATATTTAGGTGCAGGAGCTCCACAATACTGTTGAGATAATATTCTATAAGATGAACATGAGCTCAAACAGTAGAAATTTGAGGTGACGGTACTCAGCTCAGCTCCAAGTCAAGCACTGATCTCATTTCAATAGATCTGGAAGCTAGGCATTGACAAAACATTAATTAATTCACATAAGACAAAGTATTCACTTTAAATGAGGCTACACAACTGTAAATGCAGTTAATCTATAGTAGACTTCCTGAATTTACATAAATCCCCCCAAAACATTTAGTACAAGGTTGTAGTATGTTTTAGGCAGCACCATGTACTATTTTCCTGAATAACCTTGTCTGTATTATTCAATCACTGTATTATTCCAATCAAAAACCAATAGAATTTCCGTTCAAACCATAGTAACATTGATAGATAGACAGAAACAACTGAATGTTTCTGAATATTAGTACACATGTAGAAAACTGATCGTCATTACATTTAGCTCCAAAACAGTAGTGCAACCGTGAAATGGTCTCTGCTGCACCCTCACTGCCTGCACTGAAGTGTGTTGATGCAGACCGAGGGGAACCGCCATTTTCCCAGCTCGTGAATTTTACACAAAACCAAAAACGACATGTAAAGCGAACCCAGAAATCTCAAATAGATTGATCCTTAATGAAAATACCTTGACGAAATTATATAACGTTACATCCACTCAGACTAACCCAAAGTCTATAACTATGTGACTTGTAGAAATGTGATCACGTTAACCCACGCGGTTTGACACAAAAATAGCACATAAAACCTTCATCAAACGTGATAATAACTTGACGCATTTACTACCTGACATGTTCTTTCGATATTATAACGTGCTATTACATACCAGTAGTAATACATTAGAAACGGACACAGAAGTTGTCGTCTCGGCTGCACAATTCTGCCGTGTCCTTTATTCTGAAGAACAATGCGCGCCTGCGCGGAACTTCCTGTTCCCCCACTACCAGTTTCTCAACCCAGAGACATAAAAACGCGAGACTTCAGAGAACACTTGCGAAGCAGACCACGCCCGGGTTTGAGAAGTCAGTGAGAAGTGAACAATTCTGATACTTTTGCAGCGTTTAATGGGGATCCTAATAAATACCAAAAATATTCCGTCGGCACACACTTGATACATGGCCATTATTTTATCAATGTCATAACTGCAGTGGTTTATTCACAATAGCTCTCAATGCGTATCATACATATCCCAGCATCACATCAGTAGGTATTGGAAATCTTCCAGTACATATGTGTCCATTACACATTTTGTAGTCGTCAGCTGGATGAGTGCACTATATATATGTGTGTCTAGGTCATTATACCCCATTAGACATGCACCTGTCTGGGGAGTGACCATGACTGTTTATTTTTTAACCATTGCTATGGCTCTAATGTTTCCATGTCCTAATATGAAACCAAACTAAAATTAGTGCAAGGCAAAAAGATAATGGTGGCTAAATGCCAGAGGGGATAATCATTAACATAAAGAGGAGTTTCTATGTGTGTGACGTAAAGATGAAACCTGCATAAAGAGTGTGTGACAAGGCTGGAAAGTGAGTTGTTTTGATGAACCAGCAAGGCTGATATTACTCTGTAATACAAGTCTATTTGAACTCACAGGGGAGAAATGTGTTTGTGAGAAATATTATTGACTGAATATTTTCACAACATAGGCAGACACTCTTCACTCTTCCAGCGAAACTCCAGATATAACACCCTTTTATCGGTACCCTGCTCCAAAAAAACAATGCTCTCTCCTTCTGCTCTTCTGAGACACATGAAATCAACCCAAAACCACTACTGGTCACTCTGACTGACTCTACCTTTCCTAATGCCTCCTTACCATCTTCCTGACCTCAAATGATCTCCCAAAAATACATAATTGTTGACGAATAGCACAAAAAAAACGATGTTTGTTTAAAACTTGTATTTTTGTTACATTTTTTGTTGTCACCATCTTCCATTCCATTCTTACCAACTTTACTCAACCGCAAGCCATCAGAATCTAACAGCACTTCCGCCTCCCCATATTTCCCTCCCCAAAACCAGACACACCCCGCTACAGACTAACTCCTGCATGTAGAATCCTGCATTGAAGAAATGTAACAACTACAGTTTAAAGGGGAATTTCACCCTGGCTCTACCGTGGCATATAGTCATTAGTATATGAACAACATTACGTTTTTTGCAATAAACATCAAAATTATCCTAACCACAAGCTAGAACTAGCACATAGAACTAGCACATAGAACTAGCACATAGAACTAGCACATTTTCATTTCACTGGTAAAATCGGGAAGTTTCTACTTCCTGTATATTCATCTGCTCATAGTGAACCACCAAGTCCCGCATTCATAGCAGGCATGGCGGGAGTTGAACAGCTGTTGTCAAGTCGAGAGAGGGGGAGGGAGTTTGAGGCACCAATCTTGAATGTCATTGAGTGACTAGCCTATTGTCTTTTCTGATAGTGGATATAAGGTTGAAGATCTAACGTTGTTTCAAAGGTACAAATTCAACATATATTCAACCTATTTATACAAGGTTTCACTATGTTGAAAATTGGTTAACATGATGCCATAATCCTGTGGTTGAACCTCAAAACAACAGCTTTTGCAAATCCAATGTACAGTATTCTACACATACATTCCACGTCACAATACGTTGGTAAATTATGTTGAAACACCGTTGATTCAACCATTTTGTGCCCAGTTGGCACCTTGTCAATTGTGCTGTGTTTTGTTAGCTTCTATTGAAAAGATATTAACTTGGATTTGCCCTTAGGGTTGAACTCACAATGAAACAATTTGTGGTGAGAACCATGATATTGATTTTGTTTAATATAGATATGAGCAAGGCATATTGTGATATCGGTTTATCCTTGCTGTTAACCTACACTTTTATGTATAGTAGAACAGCCTTCGTTCAAAGCCTTCTCAATGTAGCAACAACCACTTGACCACGGGCATTCAATTGATTCCTATTGTGTTCAAACTGTTGAGGTATGTTAGACACCCAGAACAATCACACTTGGCCCAACCAGCATCCAGCATCAGTTTCTGGACTTCACAAAGCCATGGAAGTGAAGTGGAGACAGTTGCATTGCTATTCGTTGAAATAGATATGATCTCAATGGAGGCTGCTGAGAGGAGGACGGTTCATAATTATGGCTGGAACGGCATCAAACACCTGGAAACCATGTGTTTGATGTATTTGATACCATTCCAACCATTACCACCAGCCTGGCCTCCCCAATTAAAGTGCCACTAACCTCCTGAGTTTGGTATCGATATCAGTTTGAAAAAATCCTACTGTTATTGATATATACTTTCCATATTGGTGCCCATCATGCTGCTGGAGGTGTCTGCTAAAGCACAGGATCATAGCCACCCTCGTCTCCCTCAGCAAATCTGTGAGTTGACTGGGTGGTACTGCTTCCCTCTGCAGTTTTCTGTGGGAATGAGCTGGTAGACACAACATGTATCAGATAGAGATGGTGTGATGATCCGTTTTTAATACTAAACAACTATTTAACGATACTCAATCTTAGAAATGACTTAATGTATTTATTAAATTGTTGTGATGATCAGTTTTCACCACTAGTTTGGGATCATTTTTTACCACTAAATTACCATTTCTTTAATTATAAACAGGCTATGAAATTACTGACTACATGTGTTTATTAAATTGTATTTTCAAAACTAGATTTGTTATTTTAGTCATTGATAATAAATGTGTTTGGAAAACCACATTCAAGCCAACTAAATTGATCTGCCAATGAAACATAAAGTTTGTATTTGAATTTGTACTGGTCAAACTCTTCTCTTTTGTCTAATGAATTACAAAAAACTATGTTTCAAGTGACATATTTACTGTTTTTCTGAAGCTGAACAAGGCAGCAAGTTGAAATTAAAGTTACGTTCCTGGGCCGACACATCACAGACAATCTGAAATAGTCCACCCACACAGACAGTGTGGTGAAGAAGGCGCAACAGCGCCTCTTCAACCTCAGGAGGCTGAAGAAATTTGGCTTGTCACCCAAAACCCTGACAAACTTTTACAGTTGCACAATCGAGCATCCTGTCGGGCTGTATCACAGCCTGGTATGCCAACTGCGCCGCCATCAACCGCAAGGCTCTCCAGAGAATGGTGAGGTTTGCACAACGCAACACCAGGGGCAAACTACCTGCTGTCATGACGTTGCCCTCTTTGGGAACAGTGAGCACCACCCCCTCCCTATGCACCATCCCCCTCTCTCTGTCGCTCCTACTCCCAGGCTGCTGCGACCTCAGGTCGTAAATTCCTGGAGGAGAATCCTGCCACTTGGCCAGAAAGTATAGAGAGAGAGTGAGTTTCATAGAGAGAACAAAGGAATTTCTTCCACCTCACAGAACTGGAGAACCGAATGACATTCATGTTCTGGAGAATGTATAAAAGATCGGTGAAGTAATGAGCTACGAACTGGTCCGTTTGGTACAATTTTGGTAAACTCATGAGCGACAATACAGCCACATTACCATAATACTGTTTATACAAAAGTCTCAGTTATGAGGCTTACATCTAGTTGTTGTATAGAATGAATGAGTAAAGATGGAACTATTTGTGAAATTATGTAATGTGATTTTAGACTGTTCTTCCGGCTGAAATCCTGTTAACCGGATCGATTTGACAACAGCCGGCCTAGGAACAGTGGGTTAGCTGCCTTGTTCAGGGGCAGAATGACAGATTGTTACCTTGTCAGCTCGGGGATTCTATCTTGCAACCTTCCGGTTGCTCTAACCACTAGGCTACCTGTCACCCGGTATGGCCAGAAGAGGACTGGTCACCGCTCTGTGCCTGGTTACTCTCTAGGTTTCTTCCTAGGTTCCTGCTTTCTAGGGAGTTTTTTTGTGGCCAATGTGCTTCTACACCTGCATTGCTTGCTCTTTGTGGATTTTAGGCTGGGTTTCTGTTCAGCACTTTGTGACAACTACTGATGTAAAAAGGGCTTCATAAAATACATTTGATTGACATGTATATCACACCAACTGACTGGTTCTTCTGATGTTCACACAGGATACCATGTTGAGACATTCTCTACATCCAGAGAGCAACAGCAGGAAGATCATAGAGCTAAGAGGTCTCATCACTGCCCACATTGTGAGGAGATTTTCCCATTTCTATCAAAGCTAAAATGTACCTAAAAACACACACAGGAGAGAAGTCTTACTCCTGCTTTGAATGTGGAAAATGCTTCAAAACATCAAATGAGCTAAAAGTTCATCAGAGAACACACACAGGAGAGAAGCCTTTCTTCTGCCCTGACTGTGGAACTAGTTTCTCTCAACTTTCCCACTTGAAATCCCATGAACGTATACATACAGGAGAGAAGCCTTACGTCTGCCCTGACTGTGTAAAATGTTTTAAAACATCAACTGAGCTAAATGTTCATCAGAGAACACACACAGGAGAGAAGTCTTACGTCTGTTCTGACTGTGGGGTGAGTTTCTCTCTCCAGAGCAACTTAAGAACACACCAACGTTTTCACACAGGAGAGAAGTCTTACTCCTGCTCTGTGGAAGGGTGGGAGTGTAACTCAAACGTCTAGCCAAAGGTTGCGTGTTTGAATCTCACCAGGAGGACTTTAGCATCAGATGGAAGCTGGTGCCACCATTGCCCCCCAGCACAAGGTGCACCTGTGTAATGATAATGCTGTTTTATCAGCATCTTGATATGCCACACCTGTCAGGTGGATGGATTATCTTGACAAAGGCTGAAATGCTCACTAACAGGGATATAAACAAAGTTGTGCACAACATTTGATTGACATTAGCTTTTTGTGCATATGGAACATTTCTGGATTTTTTTATTTCCGCTCATGAAACCAACACTTCACATGTTTCGTTTATATTTTAGTTCAGTTTATATTGGTAGGCCAATGTAATGTTACATACTAAATGGAGTGGCATGGATGTATTTGTAACATATAATACATTTAGCTCTGAGACCAGGTTGTCCCTCTGCAGTATTCTGTGGGAAGGAGCTAGTATACACTTTTTTTAAATTGATTTTTTATTGAACTAGGCAAGTCAATTAAGAACAAATTCTTATTTACAATGATGGCCTAGGAATAGTGGATTAACTGCCTTGGTCAGAGGCAGAACAACAGATTTTTACCTTATCACCTCAGGGATTCGATCTAGCAACCTTTTGGTTACGGGCCCAACGCTCTAACCACTAGGATACCTTCCATTGCGATGTTTTTTATTTGATCTATTATTGTATTTTGTTTTGATGTCGTTGTTTCCGCAATGGACATGTATTTATTTTTACAGTTTACTAACCGTACAGTAGATAGCGGCAGACACGTTATATTTGTGTAAATGTCAGTATACCAGAGAAGAAGATTACGCTGTACACTGTCGTAGTTGGGAACAGGAAGTTCCGGGTAGAAAACGACAGAACTGTGCTGTTATGTCTATAGTGGTTGTGTCCGTTTCAAATGTATTATTACAGGTATGTAATAGCACGTTTAAACTTTCTAATCTCGAAATAATATATTAGGTAACAAATCCGTCAAGGTATTATCACGTTTTGTAAAGGTTTTAATTGTATGTGTTGTTTTGGGGTCAACACGAGTGAGTGAAGAACGTGATTAAAAACGATTTTACAAGTCACATAGCTAGACATTGGGTTTATCTGAGTGTATGTACACAATTTCCTCAAAGTCATTTCATAAAGATTCCACTTATTCGAGTTCGTTTTTACATGTTCTTGGTTTTGTGTAAAATGTTCTTTATGAGCTGGTAAATAGCCTCGTCCGAACCATCCTAATCTCACGAGTTTACATACACTCTTTCTTTCATGTAAACTCGCGAGATCGGGATGGTTCGGAAGAGGCTCGTCAAATGGCAGCTTCAAAGGTTTTGGTTGTCTTTCTAGGAGTTTGCTCGTGGTAAAATGGCGACATGAGGCTGTGTGATGAAGTGTCAAAATAGAGGGAAGCTAACTGAAGTTATCCTTCAGCATTTGGAGAGAGAGGCCAACTGCATGGAATGGCGTCGATTAATGCGGATGAATGGGAGCACGTATCAAACCCATTCCATGGAGGACCAAGTGTCTGCGTGTTTTAGCTCCACCCTTCTTCTTGACTAATTAATTAAGGTCACTAATTAGTGAGAAACTCCCCTCATCTGATTGTCTAGGTTTTAATTTAAATGAAAAAACGAAAACCTGGAAGGCTCGGCCCTCAATGGAATGAGTTTGATACTCCTGAAACAATGGAAATGGAGAGTTTGAGAAGCAACAGCTGTGCTGGAATGCGATCAATGTGGGGGACAGTTCTGATGATATGGAGCGGGAGGATGAGGGCCTAGTATGTGAATGGTCTGTAGTGCAAAGACATAAGAAGAACAGATACTGGTGATACTGGAAGCAATAGTGCGTGTAGTATAGTAACTCTAGAGGCCCACGGTAGGGAGCTAGAGTAATAATGTGTCACAGTGGAAAGTTGGGATGGTGTTTGAGGAGACCACAGGGTCTTGTTTACACCCGGATTAACCAAGGCTATTAAAAGAGAGGTGAAGTTAACCTGGGCCTCATCTGTGTAAATTAGAACTTGTTCTCAACTAGCCAACCTGGTTAAATAAAGGTGAAGTAAAAAATTGACAATGGTAGATTGTTAATATCTTGTGCTAGTCAGGTTCAGCCAGGGAAGATTCTTCAAATGGAAAATCATAATGGGATGAAGCTCAGAAGCCATGACCCTGGAGCTGATGCTAAATTGAAGGTAGTAATAATCTCTGAGGTCCCAATATCTATGTCCATTGATGATATTGTTAAAGAACATGTGAAGGGAGACAGTGGTTGAAGCCTAAAGGTTGATCAGTAGGAAAGAGGGTTAAAGAAGTGAAAGCTTATCATTGCTGTTGAGGTGTTAGGTTTTGTCTGGAAAAGTACAGAAAAGGATTCCTTAGCTTCAATGTCAGAGAATTTGACCCAGCCTCATCAATCAACCAATCAAATGTATTTATAAAGCCCTTCTTACATCAGCTGATGTCACAAAGTGCTGTACAGAAACCCAGCATAAAACCCCATACAGCAAGCAATGCAGGTGTAGAAGCACAGTGGCTAGGAAAAACTCCCTAGAAAGGACAGAACCTAGGAAGAAACCTTGAGAGGAACCAGGCTATGAGGGGTGGCCAGTCCTCTTCTGGCTGTGCTGGGTGGAGATAACAGAACATGGCCAAGATGTTCAAATGTTTATAGATGACCAGCAGGGTCAAATAATAATCACAGTGGTTGTTGAGGGTGCAACAGGTCAGCCCCTCAGGAGTAAATGTCAGTTGGCTTTTCATAGTCGATCATTGAGAGTATCTCTACCGCTCCTGCTGTCTCTAGAGAGTTGAAAACAGCAGATCTGGGACAGGTAGCACGTCCGGTGAACAGGTCAGGGTTCCATAGCAGAACAGTTGAAACTGGAGCAGCAACAGTGAATCATCACAGTGTTTTTAAATGCCAAAGAATGGGACATGTAGCTGTTGAGTGAAAAGATGTGCCAAGTGTGGTGGTGAACATGATTACAGTGAATGTTGGAGCAAGTGTTGCAATTGTGCGGAGGACACACAGAGCAGCATTTGGTGGATTCCAGGTGCAGAGAGATGTTCAGAGATATAGAATCTGTCTTGATGTATCATATGCAGAGGCTGTAAGACAGACTGGTGGAACTACAGTGCAGACTGATGGAGCTTCCATGGCTGGTCCCGTAGTAAGAGGACCTACTGTCAGACTGATGGAGCTTCCATGGCTGGTCCCGTAGTAAGAGGACCTACTGTCAGACTGATGGAGCTTCCATGGCTGGTCCTGTAGTAAGAGGACCTACTGTCAGAACTCTAATCCTAACATGGTTTCGAGGTCTGTTCAGAAATCTTGTGCCCATAAATGCACTGTGACAAAGGATACTTTAATAAAATGTACTTCATAGCTTTCATTGGTGAGGTTATCAACAACTTGGATTGTGTAAAGCATAAATACCAGGTTTAAAGTATCTTGTAAACTGCAGCAGAGTTGTTGGGGGTAACAGATGTTACTGTCGCATGGTTTTTGATAAGATGGGTAACCTGGGGGTGGATTGTCTCAACATGATATAGACCCCAATGTTTGCTAACATAGAAAGGGATCTATTGATATAGTTTATTGGGGGGTGTGGGAGGGTTTTTGGGGTAGGGGAGGGTGTGGTAGAAGTTAATAGGGATTTCTTGGTTTATTTTCATAGTACAGAATTAGACAGACATGCACCTTAAAGGTTTGTTTGTGGACCTCCATGATACCATAGGAGGTCTGCATCAACGGACTTCAGTGCAGGTAGTGCCTCATCAGAGAGAGAACATTTCAGTTGCTCTACAGTTTTGAAGCCGAGTGTATTGATTATCAGTTTTTTACATGTGTACTAATAGTCAGACACTGATCATTCTTACTATGGTGTGAACGGGAAATAACATTGTTTTTTGTGATTGAAATAATACAGGGAAGACAAGGTTATTCATAAAAATTGTACATAGTACCTCCTAAATCATACTGCAATCTTGTACTACATGTTTTTTGAGTCATTTATGCACTTATGTTGTGCAATTTAACATGTGTACGTTGTCTAATGTGAATGAATGTTTTGTCAAGGATTAGCTACCTGATCTACTGAAATGAGATAATTGAACAAGAAAAAAGGGAAAAAAAGCTAAATATATTATTACAGAATAAAGAAAGTTCCAGAACTGTCAAGAAAATTACTTTTGTCTCCGTTTGTCTTTATTACTACAGACCGACTCAGATTAAGTCTGAGTCCGTTAACATAAACAGCGAGGTCAAACCTACAGTCACTGGGTCCTGATTGTGACAGTGGACCCCAGTTTGCACTGCAGGATCCAGAGATGGCATCAGTGAAGCTGGAAGACTGCAGTCAAACACTGGAGCTGAATGTCATCATTAAAGATGAAGAAGAGGAGGAGGAGATTGGTACATCTGTTAGTCATGGTAAGAGCAGGTTCTATCTACATTGCATTCAGAAATGTTCAGACCCCTTGACTTTTTCCACAATTTGATATGTTAGTCTTATTCTGAAATTGATTAAATTGTAGTTTTCATCAATCTACACAATGCCCCATAATTCTAAAGCAAAAACAGGTTTTTAGAAATATTTGCAAATATAATGTTGAAGCCCCTTTGGCAGAGATTACAGCCTCTTCTTGGGTATGACCTACAAGCTTGGCACACCTGTATTTGGGGAGTTGCTCCCATTCTTTGTCAGGTTGGATGGGGAGTGTCACTGCACAGCTATTTTAAGGTCTCTCCAGAGATGTTAGATTGGGTTCAAGTCCGGCCTCTGGCTGGGCCACTCAAGGACATTCAGATACTTGTCCCGAAGCCACTCCTGCATTGTCTTGGCTGCGTGCTTAGGGTCGTTGTCCTGTTGGAAGGTGGAACTTCACCCAGTCGAGGTCCCGAGTGCTCTGGAACCGGTTTTATATCAAGGATCTCAATGTTCTTTTCTCCGATCATCTTGCCCTCAATCCTGACTCGTCTCCCAGTCCCACCACCATGCTTTACCGTAGGGATAGTATTGGCCAGGTGATGAGCGGTGCCTGGTTTCCTCCAGATGTGATGCTTGGCATTCAGGTCAAAGAGTTTAAACTTGGTTTAATCAGACCAGAGAATCTTCTTTCTCATGGTCTTCATCTTTTAGGTGCCTTTTGGCAAACTCCAAGCGGGCTGTCATGTGTCTTTTACTGAGGAGTGGCTTCCGTCTGGCCACTCTACCATAAAGCCCTGATTGATGGAGTGCTGCAGAGATTGTTGTCCTTTTTGAAGGTTCTTCCACCTCCCCAGAGGAACTGGAGCTCTGTCAGAGTGATCATCAGCTTCTTCGTCACCTACCTGACCAAGGCCCTTCTCTCCCAATTGCTCAGTTTGGCTGGGTGGCCAGCTCTAGGAAGAGTCTTGGTGTTTCAAAACTAATTATATTTAAGAGTGATGGAAGCTACTGTGTTCTTGGGGACCTTCAATGTTGCAGAAATGTTTTGGCACCCATCCCCAGATCTGTGGCTTGACACAATCCTGTCTCGGGGCTCTACGGAAAATTCCTTGAACCTCATGGCTTGGTTTTTGCTCTAACATGCACTGTCAACTGTTGAACCTTTTATATAGACTGGTGTGAGCCTTTCCAAATCATGTCCAATCAATTTAATTTACCATAAGTGGACTCCAATTAAGTTGTAGAAACAGCTCAAGGATGATCAATGGAAACAGAATGCACCTGAGCCCAATTTTGAGTCTCATAGCAAAGGGTCTGAATACTTAAATAAATAAGGTATTTCTGTTTTTTATATTTAATACATTTGCAAACATTTTCTAAACCTGTTTTCGCTTTGACATTATGGGGTATTCTGTGTGAGTCTTTTTTTTAGTATTTAATCTATTTAAAAATAAGGCTGTAACGTGTGGAAAAAGTAAAGGGGTCTGAATACTTTCCGAATGCACTTTAAGTTGGGACTTGCGCTACTAACGCACATGACGGCACAAACACGTTTCGTGAAAGTAATGATGTTTTTGTTTGCTTATTATGGACAAGAGAACATTTCTATTTGTCAAACGGCAGTCGAGCATCGATCACCATGTCACCAGATTAAGACCCTCGATATTTATTGGAACGGAGTATCAAGATAACCTTGCACTTTCACCAAGCTGTGAAGTGAATCATGTTATTTAATCTGTAATAAACTGCGTGGTTTTCGGAGCGGTAGTGGGAGGACCACACACCGTATCATCGCGTGACTCCCAAGTTTGCTTCCATATGATGGTTATTATAGCAATATTTGCACATAAAGCCGTTTACATCGCCATTTCTCTCATAATACATGTAATCGCCTACCTAACTATACTTCTAGAAAGTATAGTACCGGTCAACTTGGAATCATTATTTTGTCATAGTCTGGTATGATCTATCATCATTATGTCTAACATAGGTTGTAATATACTTTTCAGTGATTTGACGCACCGCTCGCTACTGCTACTCATGTGAAGCTGGGATACGTAAAATACACAGTGAGAGTTTAGTGAATAAGCCGGTGCTGTGAAGAACTTGGTAAAAGCATGGTCATGTATGGCGAAGTGTGTGCCGATTGAATCAATATGTAATTGAAGAATCTGATGATGTACGGTGTAGCAATTGAGGTAGAATTCCCAGAGTGCCCTGCTAGGGTGAAGGACTTTGAAGTAGCAAGGATCTGGGCTGTACAGCAGGTCTCCTACAGGACAGGAAGTAGTTGAAGGAGCGACGGGAGCTGTGGAAGCTATGGCAGTGGATGCCCCGCAGCCTGTAGAGATTCAGAATGTTGTTCACCAGTTGAGGGATACTGATACACTGATTTGTAACGAATGTGGATTTTGTGGCATTTATTGCGCAGGTGATTAATTGTACTGCCCAAACGAACAATAAGTTTAAGAAATGTCTTGTTTGTTGTTGTTGTAATTGTATGTGCGGCTGAAAGGTTTTTGAGATTAACAGCCGAAGCATTGCAGGGAATCCTGACTGAAGACGTTCCCCACTCCCAGACCTTGAGACTGTAGGAATGTGATTTGGATTGGACTGTGACAGAAGGAGTGGGATAGTTTTTTAAAAATTGATCTATTTTCGTAGTTTGTCTGTTTTCCCTGCTTTTCTGGAATGGAATGGTCAAACCGAGTGAGTGAAGAATGTGCTAGAAGTTAGCTAGATACTTTGGGGTTGTCTGAGTAAATGTACGAGATCTCGTCAAGATCACGTCGTTTGACGTGTTATTGGTTTTGTATACACGTCATTGCGTCAACGGACTTCAGTGCAAGCAGTGCGGGTGCATGAGCGAGGGAGACAATTTCACAGTGTCAGTGTAGAATATGTGAGTGTCCATATAGCCAGTGCAAACAGATAAGTAATTAACGGGGTCAATACAAGTAGTCTGGGTGGCCATTTGATTAACTGTTCAGCAGTCTGATGTCTTGGGAGTTGAAGCTGTTCAGGAGCCTTTTGGTCCCAGACTTGACTTGGTGCTGAATGTATCAGTTGTCTACATGTGTACTAATATTCATACACATTCAGTTGTATTTATCTTTATCTATAAATGTTGCTGTGGTGTGAACGGGAAATACAATTGGTTTCTGATTGAAATAATACAGTGAAGACAAGGTTATTCAGGAAAATAGTACATAGTGCTGCCTGAAACATACTGCAACCTTGTACTAAATGGTTTTTGAGTAATTTATGTCAATTCAGGAAATCTATAGGTTAAGTGCACTAACGTTGTGTAAGTTAAAGTGTGTAATTTGTCTAATGTGAAATTATGTAATGTTTTGTCAATGCTTAGCTACCTGATCTATTGAAATTAGATCATTAATATTATAGATTTTTAGAGAATAAAGAAAGTGCCGGAACTGTCAAGACTAACTTTTTTATGTCCGGTTCTCCTTATTACTACAGACCGACTCAGATTAAGTCTGAGGCCGGTAACATCAACAGTGAGGACAAACCCAGCCTGCCTCTCTCCTTCCACACTGAGTCCAAACCTACAGTCACAGGGTCCTGATTGTGACAGTGGAGCCCAGTTTGCACTGCAGGATCCAGAGATGGCATCAGTGAAGCTGGAAGACTGCAGTCAAACACTGGAGCTGAATGTCAACATTAAAGAGGAGGAGAAGTTTAGGACAACTGTTAGTCATGGTAAGAGCTGGTTCTATCCATAAGTTATGACCCAGTCTATTGCTAGGTTGAATTCTGTAATTCTGACATCACACATCCCTGAATAACTCAAGACTTCACAGCGAAGCAACGTTTTTAAAAACTTGTAATGCCTGCCTATGCCCACACATTGTCTCAAGAACATTGACAATGTTTAATACCCTCAATCACTAAGTTAGGCATACCTCATTTCAAAATAGGCCATGGCATCATCACTGTCAACATTGAATTATAATTCTTCACGTTTTACCAGTGAAATGACCAAGCTGCGTCTGCATGCCAATCGTTTGATCTCAATCAATTTCATGAAAATATGCATTTAAATCTTCTTGAATTACTGTTTGGTGAGCAAATTAGAGCAGATGGTGTTAAATTCTATAGACTTCCTGTATTTGTTTTAATCAAAGCACATTCTGCCTCATGGCGCGGGCTGTTGAGTTTGGGACGATTCAGCAAACCATCCTAAAATCTCCTAAGAAATTAGGTGTTTTTGTAACAATAATGTTATGCTATACTATTTGGCTATGTGGACTACTAATTAAATTAAGGTTCATAATAATAATTGTTAGGCTCTCCATGAGCATTAGCTGCTACTTCACTCAATCCCGTTTTTAAAAAGTCTCCCTGTGTGACATTTCTTGAGACCAACCAGAAATGTTTCCTTAGCCAAATATTCCCAGATTTTCATAAAAACAGCCAAACATGTTCTCTCGTTTCTGCGTCACCAAATGTTGCGCAGGGCAAAAGAGTAGACTAGGAAAGCATCAATCACTAGTTCGGTGCAGCAGACTGCAGCGGTGTAGTGCCTCGAGCGAAGAGCCGCCACAATGGTGTTTGTTTAGTAAAGTTAGATCAATGTCTTGGACGATCACCTAATGATTAACTAGGCAAGTCATTTAAGAACAATTCTTATTTACAATGACGGCCTTCTGGGTAACAGTGGGTTAACTGCCTTGTTCAGGGGCAGAACGACAGATTTTTACCTTGTCAGCTCAGGGATTCGATCCAGCAACCTTTCGGTTACTGGCCCAACGCTCTAACCACTAGGCTACCTGCTGCCACTTATATGAACTGTAACTCAGAAAAATCGTTGAATTTGTTGCATGTTGTGTTTATATTTATGTACAATAAACATACAAGAAGCTGGAGAAGAGCTACAAAATGAAGTAAATATCCCTATTAGACTGAAAGATGATGGAATTTCATCAAACTTATGAGCTCCCGAGTGGTGCAAGGCGGTCTAAGGCACTGCATCTCAGTGCTAGAGGCATCACAACAGACACCCTGGTTAGATTCCAGGCTATATCACAACTGGCCGTAATTGGGAGTCCCATAGGGCGGCGCACAATTGGCCAAGTGTCGTCCGGGTTTGGCCGGTGTAGGCCGTCATTGTAAATGATAATTGGTTCTTAAATGACTTGCCTAGTTAAATAAAGGTAATGTAATAAAAATATTATAATAAAAAAATAAAAAAAATATATATATATATATATATATATGGACATCAGTCAATTGAAATGAATTAGGCCCTAACCTGTAGATTTCACATGACTGTGCAGGGGTGCAGCCATGGGTGGGCCTTGGAAGGCATAGGCCCACCCAATTGGCAGCCAGACCCACCTCAGGTCCTGGTACGTGGTCTACATTTGTGAAGCCGGTTGCAGATACTGCCAAATACTCTAATAGGATGTTAGAGGCAGCTTATGGTAGAGAAATGAACATTCAATTATCTGGCAACAGCTCTGGTCGACATTCCTGCAGTCAGCATGCCAATTGCACGCTCCCTCAAAACTTGAGACAACTATGGTGTGTGACAAAACTGTACATTTTAAAGTGTCCTTTTATTGTCCCCAGCACAAGGTGCAACTGTGTAATGATGCCATTTAATCAGCTTCTTGATATGCCACACCTGTCAGGTCGATGGATTATCTTGGTAAAGTGGAAATGCTCACTAACAGGGATATAAACATATTTGTGCACACAATTTGAGAGAAATAAGCTTTTCTTGTATTGGAAAATGTGAGATTTTTTTTATTTCAGCTCAACAGGACCAACACTTTACATGTTGCATTTATATATATTTTTCAGTGTAGTTAGACAATACTGTCCTCTCCACGTTCAGCTGAATTTAGCATGAAAAGGATTTGATAAATAGGATCTAGGCCTACGTCTCGTTTTGCGCTGCACAGAATATCAGATCTCAACAACGATTGGAGAAGTGTTGAACATAACCAGTAGACTACTCACATCCTGATGATTTCTATCGGATGCATATATATTTACTATTTTTACATTTATCTAGTTGTAGAAACATCTCAAGGATGATCAATTGAAACAGGATGCACCTGAGCTCAATTTAAAAGTTTGTGGTCACTTAACCTCTCTGGTACAAGTGAGACGGTAGCGTCCCACCTCGACAACAGCCAGTGAAATTGCAGGGCGCCAAATTCAAAACAGAAATCCTATAATTAAAATTCCTCAAACATAGAACAATTATACACCATTTTAAAGAAACTTATTGTATATCCAGCCACAGTATCTGATTTCAAATAGGCTTTACGGCGAAAGCACACCAAATGATTATTTTTGGTCAGCACCTAGTCACAGAAAACAAGACAGCCATTTTCCAGCCAAGGAGAGAGCTCACAAAAGTCAGAAATGGCATTAAAATGAATCACTAACCTTTGATCTTCATCAGATGGCACTCATAGGACTTCATGTTACACAATACATGTATGGTTTGTTCGATAAAATTCATATTTATATCCAAAAATCTGTTTACATTGGCGCGTTTTGTTCAGAAATGCATTGTCTCAAACAAACATCCGGTGAAAGTGCAAAGAGCCACATCAAATTACAGAAATTTACATTTTGCGATTATGTTAGGTCAGCACCTAGCCACAGAAACCTATACAGCCATTTTCCAGCCAAGTAGAGGGCTCACAAAAGTCAGAAATAGCATTAACTGCCTTGTTCAGAGGCAGAACTACAGATTTTTCCCTTGTCTGCTGGGGGATTTGATCTTGCAACCTTTCGGTTGCTCTAACCACTAGGCTACCTGTCACTCGGTATAGCCAGAAGAGGACTGGTCACCACTCTGAGCCTGGTTCCTCACTAGGTTTCTTCCTAGGTTCCTGCTTTCTAGGGATTACTTTTGTGGTCACTGTGCTTCTACATCTGCATTGCTTACTCTTTGGGGATTTTAGGCTGGGTTTCTGTTAAGCACTTTGTGAAAACTACTGATGTAAAAAGATCTAAATAAAATACTTTTGACATATATATCACACCAACTGACTGGTTCTTCTGATGTTCACACAGGAGACCATGTTGAGATATTCTCTACATCCAGAGAGCAACAGCAGGAAGATCACAGAGCTAAGAGGTCTCATCACTGCCCACATTGTAAAGAGATTTTCCCATTTCTATCAAAGCTAAAAATACACCTAAAAATACACACAGGAGAGAAGCCTTACTCCTGCTCTGACTGTGGAAAATGCTTCAAAACATCAACGGTGCTAAAACTTCATCAGAGAACACACACAGGAGAGAAGCCTTATTACTGCTCTGACTGTGGAAAACGTTTTAAAACATCAACTCAGCTAAAAGTTCATCAGAGAACACACACAGGAGAGAGGCCTTTCTTCTGCCCTGACTGTGGAACTAGTTTCTCTCAACTTTCCCACTTAAAAACACATGAACGTATACATACAGGGGAGAAGCCTTATTACTGCCCTGACTGTGGAAAACGTTTTAAAACATCAAATGAGCTAAAAGTTCATCAAAGAACACACACAGGAGAGAAGCCTTACGTCTGCTCTGACTGTGGAAAATGCTTCACAACATCAACTGATCTAAAAGTTCACCAGAGAACACACACAGGAGAGAAGCCTTATTCCTGCTCTGACTGTGGAAAGAGTTTTTCTCACCAGTGCAACTTAAAAACTCACCAACGTATACATTAAGGAGAAAAGCCACATCAGTTCTCTCAGACCAGCCACCAGTCACTCCATCACTTAATTCTCATCTCATAAAGGAAGTGGTAACATTGAATGAAGCTTAGAACACTATTGTAATCTTATTGTTTCTCACTGTGAGAGAACTGTCCAGTGGAAAGGAAGAGTTCTAGAATGTTAGCCTCTTTACTTTACTGATTAGTGTGCTCCTTTAGTTTTGGTGTGCTTTGTTAGATTCTACTGTAAACATATTGAGATGACCTTGGATTTGCCCGTAGTGTTGAATACCCTCTGTGAGGCTTCTCATTTTAAAAACAGGCTGTGTTTGAATACTCATACTAACCACACTATTTGTGACGTGGAGTATATAGTATGCTTATTGGTCATAGTATGGATATAGTTAGCATCCAATTCGCCAAAATACGAAGTATACACACAAAGGACACTTTATGTACTTTTAGGGCCCATAATGCAATTCCTCAACAAAAAAAAGGGGGTGTCGCTTCACGTGTTCAGATTTGAAGAAAATGGGGGGAAAATATGCAGCCAAAGTCCGTTGAGAGCGAATACAAATTAATTTCTTTAACTAATTATGACAAATGTTAAGAAAATGTTGAGCAATGTAATTAAGTAATGACTTTTCTAATAAGTTACGTTACACTTTATGTTGGCTGACAATTTGTTAGCTACGCTATCCTTAGGAACTGCATAGCATTACAGCAGTATGTACTGGTATGTTAGCTACGCTATCCTTAGGAACTGCATAGCATTACAGCAGTATGTACTGGTATGTTAGCTACGTTATCCTTACGAACTGCATAGCATTACAGCAGTATGTACTGGTATGTTAGCTACGCTATCCTTAGGAACTGCATAGCATTACAGCAGTATGTACTGGTATGTTAGCTACGCTATCCTTAGGAACTGCATAGCATTACAGCAGTATGTACTGGTATGTTAGCTACGCTATCCTTAGGAACTGCATAGCATTACAGCAGTATGTACTGGTATGTTAGCTACGCTATCCTTAGGAACTGCATAGCATTACAGCAGTATGTACTGGTATGTTAGCTAACGTGAGTTGGATACTAATATTGTTACATGGAACTTGCCAGGCAGTATATTAACTAACTAACTAACCAACATTTATTGACTTGATTATTCACATCATTCTATACTGTAGTCATTGTGTGTTTCAATGGACATTGTTAATTCTGGCTATCTACTCCGATTTCAGAACACTCTTGCGCAGAATGACTGATGAATTTACAAACGCTCAACACCCGTCGAATATAGCTGGTGTCAATAAACATCGGCAAAAGAAAGCCTAATAAGTTATTGCTAGCAGTCACCAACTCTCTGGATTACATGAAAACAGTCTAACCAGTTCTGCTATGGCAAGTAAAATGGTCAGTGAGGTGTTCTCTCATTTGTGTTTGGAAGTAGCTAGCAAACATTAGCCAGTTAGCTTGGGTGCTTGACTGCCGTTGAATGCTCGGATCTACTCTACTCCTCAGCTAGACCGTCCAGTGTGGCTCTGAACGCTCCGAGAGCGAAACGCTCTGAATTTATGAACGCCCAGAGCGCACTCTGGCACTCCAGATTGAATTTACAAACACACCCCAAATCTTCAAATGTTTAGCTAGTTATTTGTTATGCTAGCAAGAGGTTGCATAGCAACAGCATCCGGAAGACAGGCAAAGCTCTCGTACGCTCGACTGAAACTATACCGTTCGTTCACAGTATACTAAAATGAACTTATAGTATGTAGTATATACTCATTTAGTATACAGTATGTTAGTATGGGTATTCGAACACAGCTATAGTCTGCCAGTTGACTGGGTGTTACTGCTTCCCTCTCAGCCTGGTCTGATTCTGTCTGTTGGGAGAGTTTCTCTACAGTTTTACTGTTTTTACTTGTTTTTATTCAGGTGCCAGTGTCTCAGTTGCTATGGTGCCCTGAGGACAAACATTCCATCAATACAACCAAAACAAAAATATATCTTTTTTTTTTTTTAGCTACAAGACAGCTATAAATACATAACATCAGGTTATTACAATAAGTTATAATAATCATTTGAAACAATTGCACACTTCAGTGAACTCATTTAACAACAGTTGTGAACTGCTCTATCGGCACCAGGGAATCCAGCTGGAATTTGTTTTGTAAGGTATTCTATAACTGTGATGCGTTAACTAAAGGTGGATTTACCAAACTTTGAAGACGAGCGGGGACCAACCCTGCGAACGGGTCTGGCATCTCATCTTTAATATTTCAAGAGGGAAGTGAGGTATGTTGGAAGCTTGTGGAGATGGAAGCTTTGTAAACGAGAAGGGAGTAATGAAGGGATCTATGGGACTTCCATGAGGAAGTGACCTCTTGACCTTCTGATACAGGATGCAATGATGAGTATTAAAACTGTCACCTGTAATAAAGCAAAGGGTGCTATGGTAGACGGCATCCAGTGGTTTAAGAGTAGTGGCTGCTGCATTCTGGTAAATGGTGTCACCATATTGAATAACTGTCAGGATTGCATGAAAACACAAATGTATGCATTTTAACTAATTAGCAACTTTGCAACTACTTACTACTTCTTAGCATGCAACTACTTAGCATGTTAGCTAACTCTTCCCCTAATCTGGCTAACTTTAGCAACAACAAATTGGAATTCGTAATATAGTACAAATTAGTAACATATGTTACGCATTGCTATTCATACAATATGGACGGCAGGGTAGCCTAGTGGTTAGAGTGTTGGACTAGTAACCGGAAGGTTGCAAGTTCAAACCCCCGAGCTGACAAGGTACAAATCTGTCGTTCTGCCCCTGAACAGGCAGTTAACCCACTGTTCCTAGGCCGTCATTGAAAATAAGAATTTGTTCTTAACTGACTTGCCTGGTTAAATAAAGGTAAAAAAATATATATATATGAATTGTCATTTAACATACCATATGTCCTATAATTTTATATTATACGACCATTATTACATTGGTAGGCCAACATAACATATCATACTAAACGGAGTAACACAAAGTTTTGTAACATATAATAGGTTTTGCTCTGAGACCAGGTTGTCCCTCTCAGTTCTCTATGGGAATGAGTTAGTAGACAACATGTATCAGATAGAGATGGTGTGATGATCACTTTTCACCATTAGTTTGGGGGGATTATTTTACAACTTTATTTAATGATACACAGGTTATGAAATGAATACATGTGTTTATTAATTGTCTTTAAAACTAGATGAGTTATTTTAGTTACTGATCATGAATGTGTTTGGATAACTGCATTGAAGCAAACTTTATTGATCTGCCAATGAAAAATAAAGTTACCTGAATATGTACTGGTCAACCTCTTCTTCTCTTTAGTATTCAGTTCTTCATATGAGATCTGACAGTATGAATGGTTCTTATGGTTGTATTCAGTTCTTCATATTAGATCTGACAGTATCAATGGTTCTTATGGTTGTATTCAGTTCTTCATATGAGATCTGACAGTATGAATGGTTCTTATGGTTGTATTCAGTTCTTCATATTAGATCTGACAGTATGAATGGTTCTTATGGTTGTATTCGGATCTTCCATATTAGATCTGACAGTATGAGCAAGGCAGTTAACCCCCTAACAACTGCTCCCCCGGGTGCCGATGACTTCAATTAAGGCAGCCCCCACCCCACCTCATTTTGGTTAAATGCATTTCCCTTTCCCCACACCAGAGTTCTCCAAGACTATTTACATAATGGACATTTCAACAGTTTGACCCTCAATATAGTCTTGGGCATTTACTGAGCTGTAACAATGGACCATGGAAAAGGTCTGTTGAAATGAATACTGTAGTGGTGTGAGGAAGGTAACACAAGGTTCCATTCCCCAATAGTAACTATTGAGAGAAACCGATGAGTGAATAATAGAGCCTGTAATTGTCAATGTAACACCTGACCACATACCTATAATGTAACATGATGAACCTTAGGTTTTCAGATATGTGTTTTTTTTAAACCTCCTAATGGGTGGATTCATTACGCCGATTCTGTTGGAAAACATTGTTGGAAAACGTTTTGCATCAGAAACCGTTTACTCCAAATTGATTTTTTTTTGCAAGGACAAGGAGAGTTTCTATTGGACAAATTCAGGTAGGTTCCTCCCAATTTCGTTCCATTTGCGCTGTTTGCTTTTTAAATGGTAAACGGTTTCCGTTGCAAGACGTAATGAATACACCCCAGTTCTTAGTTGTAGTGCCTTTCACCTCTTTGAGCCCACCCTTCCAGTGGGATAAAGATTATACATTTTTTAAAGTAGGGCTGGGCCGTATACCGTATTTTACGACGTACTGGTATTGTTGCACGGACCCGTTTGGGTTTTTACTTTTCCTATAACGGTATTTTAATGTTTTGATTTGTTAAATGGGATACGTCCGGTGTAACATCCATTTTTTTTCTATTTTACTTCGCTTCTCTTCATGCCGCTTTCCACACAGACCTAGCCCCGCCCCCTGTCACTCGAGGAGGCATTTGTTGTTCCTGGACCATGAGACACTTCTGTTCCGTCTGCAGGTTCAATGCAGCACATGCAACAATGTTGATGACAACGATGCTGTTTTCTCTTTACTTCTTAATATAAACCACTAGCGTTCTAAAATTACATTACTGGTTCGTGTTTTCTTAGCAAGTTGGGCCTAAATATTGTTAGCCGCTAATCGCTAGCTAGCAATCTAATAAATGTACTGAGTCAGAGCAAACGTAATTAGCTATGCAGCCTGATAATACCAGTGATGCTGTAGACCTGAATCAGCATGTTTGGGCAACAGTATCTTAAAAATCAAAAAGGAATATGTGAAGCAAGAATGTTAGCTACATGAAGTAGCTAAGAGAAAGAGTAGGAACCAACGTGTTTTCACAATAACTACTCCCTGGCATTTTAATTTGTCGTGTCAAACACTGTATTCAAAGAGCCCACTATTATATTTTAACTATAGAATAATCACTAACATTACTTTACACCCAGCGTCATAACACTTTGACACAGTCATAACCATGTCATAATGTCAACAGCTGATAGAACGTGTTATAACACAGTCATAACCATGTCATAATGTCAACAGCTGATAGAACGTAACAGCTGATAGAACGTGCTATAACACTGTCATAACCATGTCATAATGTCAACAGCTGATAGAACGTGTTATAACACTGTCATAACCATGTCATAATGTCAACAGCTGATAGAACGTGTTATAACACTGTCATAACCATGTCATAATGTCAACAGCTGATAGAACGTGTTATAACAGTCATAACCATGTCATAATGTCAACAGCTGATAGAACGTGTTATAACACTGTCATAACCATGTCATAATGTCAACAGCTGATAGAACGTGTTATAACACTGTCATAACCATGTCATAATGTCAACAGCTGATAGAACGTGTTATAACACTGTCATAACCATGTCATAATGTCAACAGCTGATAGAACGTGTTATAACACAGTCATAACCATGTCATAATGTCAACAGCTGATAGAACGTGTTATAACACAGTCATAACCATGTCATAATGTCAACAGCTGATAGAACGTGTTATAACACAGTCATAACCATGTCAATAACAGCTAATAGAACTTGCCATAACTGTCATGACCTGTTTAGAGATATTGCATTATTTTATGACTGGTTATGACATCTACATAAGTGTCAAAATCCACAAAACCAGCCACACATGGCAAAACATTCCATTAAACCATAGCCTGTGTCAACAGTATGTTTGTTATCTCTTTTTTATTTTTATTGAACATGTTAAATTATCATTGTAATTGCGCACACATTGTCAGACATGGACCTACCCCAATGCTCTGATGCTGATGACTGGGATGAATGCAGCAGCATATTTCAGGTGAGAGACATGGCCCGATGTAATTATACAAAAAAATAAGAGTTTGACCAGCAAAAATGTACAAACTTTATTGGTAGATCGATTCAGTTCAATGCATTCATCCAAAACACTTTTCTCATCAATGACTAAAATACCAATTTACTAAATACATGAAGTAATTTCTAAGATTGTGTATCGTTAAATAGTTGTTTAGTATTAAAAACGGATCATCACACCATCTCTATCTGATACATGTTGTCTACAAACTCATTCCCACAGAAAACTGCAGAGGGAAGCAGTACCATTCAGTCAACCATCAGACTACATTGTTTTAGTAATGGCCACTGATATGGAAAATCTACAGTTTATCAATATGAGTTGAACTGTTATTTGTCGAACTGATGTCTATATATCAGTTTGAATAAATAACAATTGTGACTGTGTGGACTTTCCACAGCTTTGTGAAGTCCAGACAACTTCTTGCTGATTGGGGCTATTGGGGCAAGTCTGATTGTTCTGTGGGCCGAACCCACCCACAATCTGGACCCTCTATTTCTGAAACTATCTGCCACCATTGTTGCAACCCCTATTACCAGCCTGTTCAACCTCTCTTTCATCTCGTCTGAGATCCCCAAGGATTGGAAAGCTGCCGCAGTCATCCCCCTCTTCAAAGGGGGAGACACCCTGGACCCAAACTGTTACAGACCTATATCCATCCTGCCCTGCCTATCTAAGGTCTTCGAAAGCCAAGTCAACAAACAGGTCACTGACCATCTCGAATCCCACCGTACCTTCTCCGCTGTGCAATCTGGTTTCCGAGCCGGTCATGGGTGCACCTCAGCCACACTCAAGGTACTAAACGATATCATAACCGCCATCGATAAAAGACAGTACTGTGCAGCCGTCTTCATCGACCTTGCCAAGGCTTTCGACTCTGTCAATCACCATATTCTTATCGGCAGACTCAGTAGCCTCGGTTTTTCGGATGACTGCCTTGCCTGGTTCACCAATTACTTTGCAGACAGAGTTCAGTGTGTCAAATCGGAGGGCATGCTGTCCGGTCCTCTGGCAGTCTCTATGGGGGTGCCACAGGGTTCAATTCTCGGGCCGACTCTTTTCTCTGTGTATATCAATGATGTTGCTCTTGCTGCGGGCGATTCCCTGATCCACCTCTACGCAGACGACACCATTCTATATACTTTCGGCCCGTCTTTGGACACTGTGCTATCTAACCTCCAAACAAGCTTCAATGCCATACAACACTCCTTCCGTGGCCTCCAACTGCTCTTAAACGCTAGTAAAACCAAATGCATGCTTTTCAACCGGTCGCTGCCTGCACCTGCATGCCCGACTAGCATCGCCACCCTGGATGGTTCCGACCTAGAATATGTGGACGTCTATAAGTACCTAGGTGTCTGGCTAGACTGCAAACTCTCCTTCCAGACTCATATCAAACATCTCCAATCGAAAATCAAATCAAGAGTCGGCTTTCTATTCCGCAACAAAGCCTCCTTCACTCACGCCGCCAAGCTTACCCTAGTAAAACTGACTATCCTACCGATCCTCGACTTCGGCGATGTCATCTACAAAATGGCTTCCAACACTCTACTCAGCAAACTGGATGCAGTCTATCACAGTGCCATCCGTTTTGTCACTAAAGCACCTTATACCACCCACCACTGCGACTTGTATGCTCTAGTCGGCTGGCCCTCGCTACATATTCGTCGCCAGACCCACTGGCTCCAGGTCATCTACAAGTCTATGCTAGGTAAAGCTCCGCCTTATCTCAGCTCACTGGTCACGATGGCAACACCCATCCGTAGCACGCGCTCCAGCAGGTGTATCTCACTGATCATCCCTAAAGCCAACACCTCATTTGGCCGCCTTTCGTTCCAGTACTCTGCTGCCTGTGACTGGAACGAATTGCAAAAATCGCTGAAGTTGGAGACTTTTATCTCCCTCACCAACTTCAAACATCAGCTATCTGAGCAGCTAACCGATCGCTGCAGCTGTACATAGTCTATTGGTAAATAGCCCACCCTTTTCACCTACCTCATCCCCATACTGTTTTTATTTATTTACTTTTCTGCTCTTCTGCACACCAATATCTCTACCTGTACATGACCATCTGATCATTTATCACTCCAGTGTTAATCTGCAAAATTGTAATTATTTGCCTACCTCCTCATGCCTTTTGCACACATTGTATATAGACCCCCCCTTTGTTTTCTACTGTGTTATTGACTTGTTAATTGTTTACTCCATGTGTAACTCTTTGTTGTATGCTCACACTGCTATGCTTTATCTTGGCCAGGTCGCAGTTGCAAATGAGAACTTGTTCTCAACTAGCCTACCTGGTTAAATAAAGGTGAAATAAAAATAAAAAACCAGTGTAAATACAATGGGGAGCAGTTGGTGGATCATCATCAGCCTGTTAAATATGCTAAGTTGAGAGCCTGTTCAAGGGTTTTGTGCCTGTTTTGGTTAACAGCAAGGATAAACTGATATCCCAGTATGCCTTGCTCATTTACCACTCGCCGGACCGTTTACTAGTTACACCAATTTTGCCTGCAGAACAGTCTGAACAGGCAGTTAACCCACTAGGCCGTCATTGAAAATAAGAATTTGTTCCTAACTGACTAGCCTAGTTAAATAAAGGTAAAATAAAATAAATATTGGCATTAGAGAAAGGCATAAAGCAATCACAGGTGTTGATTGGGAGAGCTAAGACAACAACAGGTAAACAGCTCAGACAACGGGTAAATGGCGATGAATGGGCAGAGAGGGTCAGTTAGCTACACACAGGGCCTGAGTTTGAGGCTGGGGCCGACAGATAAACAAAATGAAGTACCGTGTTAATGAACAGTTCAGCAGGCATCAGCTGTGTAGCCGAGTTGCTGCTGATTGGACCTCGGAACACCACCGCCACCAGCTTGTACCGTTGACACCAGGCAGGATGGGTCCATAGACTCATGCTGCTTATGCCAAACCCTGCCTCTGCCATCAGCATGATGCAACAGGATCTGGGGTTTGTCAGACCAGGCAATGTTTTTGCACTCAATTGTCCAGGGTTGATGATCGTGTGCCCACTGGAGCCACTTCTTCCTTGTTTTTAGCTGATAAGAGTGGAACCCGGTGTGGTTGTCTGCTGCAATAGAACCATCCATGACAAGGATCGACAAGTTGCAGCATTCCGAGATGCCATTCTGCACGACACTTGTGCTGTGGGGTTATTTGTCTGTTTGTGGCCTGCCTGTTAGCGTGCACGACTCTTGCCATTCTTCTTCTACGTCTTTCATCAACAAGCTGTGTTCGACCCCCACAGGACTGCTGCTGACTGGATGTTTGGTCGCACCATTCTCTGTAAACCCTAGACACTGTTGTGTGAAAAGCCAGGAGGGTGGCTGTTTCTGAGATACTGGATCCAGCTTACCTGGTAACTATCATACCACGCTCAAAGTCACGTACCTGGTAACTATCATACCACGCTCAAAGTCGCATACCTGGTAACTATCACACCACGCTCAAAGTCACGTACCTGGTAACTATCATACCACGCTCAGTCACGCTCAAAGTTACGTACCTGGTAACTAGCATACCACGCTCAATGTTACGTACCTGGTAACTATCATACCACGCTCAAAGTCACGTACCTGGTAACTATCATACCACGCTCAAAGTTACGTACCTGGTAACTATCATACCACGCTCAAAGTCTCGTAATTATTCAAGAGAATGCTTTTATGGCTATGACACTCACAGCCATGATAAATGTCATCATAACACATGGGCTCTCATGTATTATTGCTTAAATATACCATGGCTGTTAGCCAATCAGCTTTCAGGGCTCAAACCACCCAGTTATTAATACAAAATATACTACAGAATAATTACATGTTTATAGGTACGGTTGACAACAGAGTACACAGTCTTTGTTGCAGACAGTTTATCACTAACGATACCTTTAAAATTATTTACGCGGATCCATTCTAAAGATATGACATACCTGTCCATGACCTTGTGGGCACCGTCCTTTGTGTTCTTACCACCAATGTTGCTTAACCTTAATCTGTGTCAAGAGACTTGGTTTGAAACCCTGGAAGTTACTTATTTTTATTTGATTTATTTCACCTTTATTTAACCAGGTAGGCTAGTTGAGAACAAGTTCTTATTTACAACCTGGCCAAGATAAAGCAAAGCAGTGCGACAAAAACAACAGAGTTACACATGGGATAAACAAACGTTCAGTCAACACAATAGAAACAATTATATGCAGTGTGTGCAAATGTAGTAAGATTAGGGGATTAGCTCCCCTGTGAGCTAACGTTCTTAGCTAGCTAGATAGCTAACCCATACTACAGTTAGTTAGCAAACCAACCAGCTTCACGGTAGGTACCCAGAGAGTAACGTTGATGTCTAGCTAGTTCTTTTTTTTATTTTATGGTCAAATAACAATGACTCCGCACCCGTTACCAGAAAACAAAGCTAACCGTAGTTAGCTAAACCGATACAGTAAACTAGCTGACAGTTTGTACAACCATCAAATATGTTGGCCCTGCTTTCCCGCCTATCTAGCAACTAAGTTAGTGTTAGCTAGCATGTTAACGGTAGCTTATTAGTTAGCATGCAAGTATCCAGGCAGAGTTGCTTATGTTAGCCTAGAGAAAATAATAGTTTGCGACATTAACAGAAACGGATAATTAATAAAACAACCTTATCAAATTAAAACGTTTTCAGAAATGTTGATGCTTACAATTATCATTGTGTCGTTGTGTTACCGTCTTGAGGAACAAATGTCGGGTGAATGACTTGCTCTTTCTGCTTCTCCCAGTTTGGAGACATGACGGTTATAAATTGTAATAAATTCCCTTGTGAAAACGTAAACTAATGATTTAAAATGACAGGTAATTTTCAGTCATTCTGTCTATATCAGAACATCTTACAAGATATTAGATTTTTTATTTTAATTTTAAATAAATATATTTCATTATATTGTGTATATCAAAAAATAATCAAACTCATGTAATATTGTATAGTTGTATTCGTGTATCTCATGCATTTCAATGAGTACAAGCTGATCAGGCTGACCTTCGGCTATATTTGGATCAAAACAGACGGACAATTTTGGGCGAAATAAAGTCTATGATGGACATCGCCACCAATGCCATTACTAAGACAGCGTGAAATTCCCCTTTAGCCTGTAGTTGTTGGCTGTATTCAATGCATGATTATACTGTACATTCAGAAGTTAGTCCGTAGCGGGGTGTGTCTGGTTTTGGGGAGGGAAATATGGCGGATGTGCTGTTCGAGTCTGATATCTCCCAGTTGAGTAAAGTTGGTAAGAATCAATGGAAGACGGAGACAACGAAAAATTGAGCAAACAGACCAAAAGTTGTAAACGAACATTGGTTTCTTTTGGAGCACAATTCATCAACGATTGTGCATTTTGGGATATCATTTGAGGTCAGGAAGATGGTAAAGGAGGCATGAGGAAAGGTAGAGTCAGTCAGAGTGACCAGTAGTGGTTTTGTTTTGATTTCATGCGTCTCAGAAGAGCAGAAGGAGAGAGCATTGTTTTTCGAAGTAGGGTAGCAAAAAAAGTGTTATATCTGGAGTTTCGCTGGAAGAGTGAAGAGTGTCTGCCTATTCACGTAATTCTGAGATATGTAAGATACGCAGTGAGAGCTATTGTGAATAAACCACTGCAGTTATAAAATTGATAAAAGAATGGCCATGTTTCAAGTGTGTGCCGACTGAATCTTTTTGGTAGTTATTAGGATGCCCATTAGCCGCTGCAAAAGTATCAGAATTGTTCACTTCTCTCATTGACTTGTCAAACCCCGGATTGGTCCGCTTCGCAAGCGTTCTCTGAAGTCTCGCGTTGTTACGTCTCTGGGTTTAGAAACTGGTAGTGGGGGAACAGGAAGTTCCGCGCAAGCGCGCATCATTCTTCAGAATAAAGGATACGCCAGAATTGTGCAGTCGAGACGACAACTTTAGTGTCCCTTTCTAATGTATTACTACTGGTATGTAATAGCACGTTCTAATATCGAAAGAACATGTAATAACATGCTAGGTAACATACGTCAAGGTATTATCACGCGTGATAAAGTTTTTATGTGGAATTTTTATGTCAAAACGCGTGAGTGAACGTGATCACTTTTTTTTTTACATATCACATAGAGACGTTGGGTTAGTCTGAGTGGATGTATATAATTTCGTCAAGGTAATTTCATTAAGGATCAATTTATTTTAGATTTCTGGGTTCGTTTTACACGTCGTTTTTGGTTTTGTGTATAGTTCAGGAGATGGTAAAATGGCGGTTCCCCCTCGGTCTGCATCAACGTACTTCAGTTCAGGCAGTGAGGGTGCAGCAGAGAAAGACAATTTTACGGTTCCACTACTGTTTTGGAGCTAAATGTAATGATTATCAGTTTTCTACATGTGTACTAATATTCAGACATTCAGTTGTTTCTCTCTATCTATAAATGTTACTATGGTGTGAACGGAAATACCATTGGTTTTTGATTGAAATAATACAGGGAAGACAAGGTTATTCAGGAAAATAGTACATAGTGCTCCCTGAAACATACTGCAACCTTGTACTAAATGGTTTTGAGGCATTTATGTGAATTCAGGAAATCTACTATAGATTAAGTTAATTTAAGTTGTGTAGCCTAATTTAAAGTGTATACTTTGTCTAATGTGAATGTTTTGTCAATGCTTAGTTACCAGATCTATTGAAATTAGATCAGTGCTTGACTTGGACAGGAGCTCACCGGAGCTGAGTACCATCACCTCAAATTTCTACTGTTTGAGCTCATGTTCCTCTTATAGAATATTAGCTCAACAGTATTGTGGAGCTCCTGCACCTAAATATTAACCATATTTTTAGAGAATAAAGTAAGTCTTGACAGTTCTGGCACTAACTTTTGTGTCCGTTTCTCTTTATTACTACTGGCTGACTCAGATTAAGTCTGAGGCCAGTAACATCAACAGTGAGGACAAACCCAGCCTTCCTCTCTCCTTCCACACTGAGTTCAAACCTACAGTCGCTGGGTCCTGATTGTGACAGTAAAGCCCAGTTTGCACTGCAGGATCTAGAGATGGCATCAGTGAAGCTGGAAGACTGCAGTCAAACACTGGAGCTGAATGTCAACATAAAAGATGAAGAAGAGGAGGAGAAGATTGGGACATCTGTTTCTCATGGTAAGAGCAGGTTATATATCTAAGTTGGTGTTTTTCATTCCAACTTCCCACTGTGCAGGAAGAGTTGCTGTAGAACTGTTTCATTTATTTTATTTCACCTTTATTTAACCAGGTGGGCCAGTAGAGAACACCTTTATTTAACCAGGTGGGCCAGTAGAGAACACCTTTATTTAACCAGGTGGGCCAGTAGAGAACACCTTTATTTAACCAGGTGGGCCAGTAGAGAACACCTTTATTTAACCAGGTGGGCCAGTAGAGAACACCTTTATTTAACCAGGTGGGCCAGTAGAGAACACCTTTATTTAACCAGGTGGGCCAGTAGAGAACACCTTTATTTAACCAGGTGGGCCAGTAGAGAACACCTTTATTTAACCAGGTGGGCCAGTAGAGAACACCTTTATTTAACCAGGTGGGCCAGTTGAGAACACCTTTATTTAACCAGGTGGGCCAGTAGAGAACACCTTTATTTAACCAGGTGGGCCAGTAGAGAACACCTTTATTTAACCAGGTGGGCCAGTTGAGAACACCTTTATTTAACCAGGTGTGCCAGTAGAGAACACCTTTATTTAACCAGGTGGGCCAGTTGAGAACACCTTTATTTAACCAGGTGGGCCAGTAGAGAACACCTTTATTTAACCAGGTGGGCCAGTTGAGAACACCTTTATTTAACCAGGTGGACCAGTAGAGAACACCTTTATTTAACCAGGTGGGCCAGTAGAGAACACCTTTATTTAACCAGGTGGGCCAGTAGAGAACACCTTTATTTAACCAGGTGGACCAGTAGAGAACACCTTTATTTAACCAGGTGGACCAGTAGAGAACACCTTTATTTAACCAGGTGGGCCAGTTGAGAACACCTTTATTTAACCAGGTGGGCCAGTAGAGAACACCTTTATTTAACCAGGTGGGCCAGTAGAGAACACCTTTATTTAACCAGGTGGACCAGTAGAGAACACCTTTATTTAACCAGGTAGGCCAGTTGAGAACGAGTTCTCATTTACAACTGGCCATAGTGGCGAAATAATTACAATTTAGCATTAACACTGGAGTGATAGATGATGATAGATGATGATGTGCAAGTAGAGAGTTACTGGGGTGCAAAATAGCAAAAATAAATAACAATATGGGGATGAGGTAGTTGGGTGGGCTATTTACAGATGGGCTGTGTACAGGTGCAGTGATCGGTAAGCTGCTCTGACAGCTGATGCTTAAAGTTAGTGAGTGTCTCCAACTTCAGTGATTTTTGCAATTAGTTACAGTCATTTGCAGCAGAGAACTGGAAGGACAGGTGGCCAAAGGAGCAGTTGGCTTTGGGGGTGACTAGAGAGATATACCTGCTGGAGCGTGTGCTACGGGTGGGTATTGTTATGGTGAACAGTGAGCTGAGATAAGGTGGGGCTTTACCAAGCAAAGACTTATAGATGACCTGGAGCGAGTGGGTTTGGCGACGAGTACGAAGCGATGGCCAGCCAACGAGAGTGTACAGGTCGCAGTGGTGGGTAGTATATGAGGCTTTGGTGACAAAACGGATGGCACTGTGATAGACTGCATCCAATTTGTTGAGTAGAGTGTTGGAGGTTATTTTGTAAATGACATCGCCAAAGTCAAGGATTGGTAGGATGGTCCGTTTTACGAGGGTGTATTTAGCTGCATGAGTGAAGGAAGCTTTGTTGCAAAATAGGAAGCCAATTCTATATTTAATTTTGGATTGGAGATGGTTAATGTGAGTCTGGAAGGACATTTTACAGTCTAACTAGACACTTAGATTATGTGGACAACTACAAATACCTAAGTCAGAACTGTCCAGAGTAGTGATGCTAGTCGGGCGGGCGGGTGTGGGCAGCGATCGGCTGAAGAGCATGCATTTAGTTTTACTTGCATTTAAGACCAGTTGGAGGCCACAGGAAGGAGTGTTGTATGGCATTTAAGCTCGTCTGGAGGTTTGTTAACACAGTGCCCAAAGAAGAGACAGATTTATACAGAATGGTGTCGTCTGCATAGAGGTGGATCAGAGCATCACCAACAGCAAGAGCTACATCATTGATATATACAGAGAAAAGAGTCGGCCCGAGAATTGAACCCTGTGGCACGCGCATAGAGACTGCCAGAGGTCCGGACAACAGGCCCTCCGATTTGACACACTGAACTCTATCTGAGAAGTAGTTGGTGGACCAGGCAAGGCAGTCATTTGAGAAACCAAGGCTGTTGAGTCTGCCGATAAGAATGCGGTGATTGACAGAGTCGAAAGCCTTGGCCAGGTCGATGAAGACTGCTGCACAGGACTGTCTTTTATAGATGGCGGTTATGATATCGTTTAGGACCTTGAGCGTGGCTGAGGTGCACCCATGACCAGCTCGGAAACCAGATTGCATAGCGGAGAAGGTACCTTATTCTAAAATTAATTAATTAAAAAACGTTCCTCATCAACCTACATACAATACCCCATAATGACAAAGCAAACACAGGTTTTTAGGAATTTTTTCACATTTATAAAGAATTCAAAACAGAAATACCTTTTTTACAAAAGTATTCAAACCCTTTGCTATGAGAATCGACATTGAGCTCAGGTGCATCTTGTTTTCATTGATCATCCTTGAGATATTTCTATAACTTGATTGTTGTCAATCTGTGGTAAATTCAATTGATTGGACATGATTTGGAAAGGCACACACCTGTCTATATAAGGTCCCACATTTGACAGTGCATGTCAGAGTAAAAACCAAGTCATGAGGTCGAAGGAATTGTCCGTAGAACTCCATGAAAGGGAATATTCACAAGCTGGTAAAATGGCGGCTCCCAGTCAGTCTGCGTCAACGGACTTCAGTGCAGGCAGTGAGGGTGCAGCAGAGAGAAACAATTTCACAGTTGCTCTACTGTTTTGAAGCTAAATGTAATGATTATCGTGTTTCTACATGTGTACTAATATTCAGACATATGCAGTTGTTTCTATATTTATCTGTAAATGTTACTATGGTGTGAACGGGAAATACTATAGGTTTTTGATTGAAATAATACAGCGAATACAAGGTTATTCAGGAAAATAGTACATATTGATGCTTAAAGCATACTGAAACCTTGTACTAAATGGTTTTTAGTCATTTATGCGAATTTGGGAAAAAGGAATTGTCCGTAGAGCTCCATGAAAGGAAAAATTCACAAGGTGGTAAAATGGCGGCGCCCAGTCGGTCTGCGTCAACGGACTTCAGTGCAGGAAGTGTGGATGTAGCAGAGGTAGATAATTTTACAGCTACGGTTTACTGTTTTGATTATCTTTAAATGTAATGATTATCTTTTTTCTACATGTGTAATACCGTTGACAAAATCAGTTTGTCTTTATCTATAAACGTTACTATGGTGTGAACAGGAAATACTTTTTTTTTTTTGTAAAGTAGTGAATACAAGGTTATTAAGGAAAATAGCACATTGTGCTGCCTAAAACAAACTGTAACCTTGTACTAAATGGTTTTTGAGCCATTTATGCATTTATCTACTACAGGTTAAGTTTTAGCTCAAATGTATTATGAAGCTCCTGCACCTAAATATAAACAGTACCAGCACACAAAATGAGTATCGGCAACTATTTCAGTCCAAGTCGAGCACTGAATTAGATAATTGAACAAGAAAAAATGGAATATATTTTATAGAGAAGAAAGACCTTGCCAGAACTTTCAAGAAAATAACTTTTGTGTCTGTTTCTCTTGTACTACTTGCCGACTCAGGTATGAGGCCGTTAACATCAACAGTGAGGACAAACCCAGCCTGCCTCTCTCCTTCCACACTGAGTCCAAACCTACAGTCACGGGGTCCTGATTGTGACAGTGGAGCCCAGTTTGCACTGCAGGATCCAGAGATGGCATCAGTGAAGCTGGAAGACTGCAGTCAAACACTGGAGCTGAATGTCAACATTAAAGAGGAAGAAGAGGAGGAGAAGATTGGGACATCTGTTTCTCATGGTAAGAGCAGGTTCTATCTAATTTTGTTGTTTGTTACAACTTCCCACTGTGTATGAAAAGTTGCGGTAGAACTGTTTCATGATGAACTGTTTAAGTACTGCAGTACATCTCATCCTCATGGACTGCACCAGATTTGCCAGTTCTTACTGTGAGATGTTGCCCCACTCATCCACCAAGGCACCTGCAAGTTCCCAGACATTTCTGGGGGGAATTTGTGCCCATAGGCAAAGTTTTTGCTGGTGATGTCTGGTAAGGACCTGCCCTGACAACAGGCCGACAAGCCCTCAGTCCAGCCTCTCTCAGCGTATTGCGGACAGTCTGAGCACTGATGGAGGGATTGTGCATTCCTGGTGTAACTTGGGCAGTTGTTGCCATCCTCTACCTGTCCTGTAGGTGTGATGTTCGGATGTACCGATCCTGTGCAGGTGTTGTTTCACGTGGTCTGCCACTGCGAGGACGATCAGCTGTCCGTCCTGTCTCCCTGTAGCGCTGTCTTAGGTGTCTCACAGTACGGACATTGCAATTTATTGCCCATGCCACATCTGCAGTCCTCATGCCTCCTTGCAGCATGCATAATGCACGTTCACGCAGATCAGCAGGGACCCTGGGCATCTTTCTTTTGGTGTTTTTCAGAGTGAGGTGGAGGTTCCGTCATGGTCAGTTTTTTTTTTTTTTTGCGTTTATAGAAAATCACCACAATGGGACTCAGTCAAACTTAAAGGAATCATTCTTTATTATTAACAAGATAGAGAGGTTCCATCAAACTTAAAGAACCATAGTATACGTTGGTCGGGAGCTCTGCCCGGGGCAGTCCTGGTAGTTCTCCTTTATACTGCGTTGGTCGGGAGCTCTGCCCGGGGCAGTCCTGGTAGTTCTCCTTTATACTGCGTTGGTCGGGAGCTCTGCCCGGGGCAGTCCTGGTAGTTCTCCTTTATACTGCGTTGGTCGGGAGCTCTGCCCGGGGCAGTCCTGGTAGTTCTCCTTTATACTGCGTTGGTCGGGAGCTCTGCCCGGGGCAGTCCTGGTAGTTCTCCTTTATACTGCGTTGGTCGGGAGCTCTGCCCGGGGCAGTCCTGGTAGTTCTCCTTTATACTGCGTTGGTCGGGAGCTCTGCCCGGGGCAGTCCTGGTAGTTCTCCTTTATACTGCGTTGGTCGGGAGCTCTGCCCGGGGCAGTCCTGGTAGTTCTCCTTTATACTGCGTTGGTCAGGAGCTCTGCCCGGGGCAGTCCTGGTAGTTCTCCTTTATACTGCGTTGGTCAGGAGCTCTGCCCGGGGCAGTCCTGGTAGTTCTCCTTTATACTGCGTTGGTCGGGAGCTCTGCCCGGGGCAGTCCTGGTAGTTCTCCTTTATACTGCGTTGGTCGGGAGCTCTGCCCGGGGCAGTCCTGGTAGTTCTCCTTTATACTGCGTTGGTCGGGAGCTCTGCCCGGGGCAGTCCTGGTAGTTCTCCTTTATACTGCGTTGGTCGGGAGCTCTGCCCGGGGCAGTCCTGGTAGTTCTCCTTTATACTGCGTTGGTCGGGAGCTCTGCCCGGGGCAGTCCTGGTAGTTCTCCTTTATACTGCGTTGGTCGGGAGCTCTGCCCGGGGCAGTCCTGGTAGTTCTCCTTTATACTGCGTTGGTCGGGAGCTCTGCCGGGGCAGTCCTGGTAGTTCTCCTTTATACTGCGTTGGTCGGGAGCTCTGCCCGGGGCAGTCCTGGTAGTTCTCCTTTATACTGCGTTGGTCAGGAGCTCTGCCCGGGGCAGTCCTGGTAGTTCTCCTTTATACTGCGTTGGTCAGGAGCTCTGCCCGGGGCAGTCCTGGTAGTTCTCCTTTATACTGCGTTGGTCGGGAGCTCTGCCCGGGGCAGTCCTGGTAGTTCTCCTTTATACTGCGTTGGTCAGGAGCTCTGCCCGGGGCAGTCCTGGTAGTTCTCCTTTATACTGCGTTGGTCAGGAGCTCTGCCCGGGGCAGTCCTGGTAGTTCTCCTTTATACTGCGTTGGTCGGGAGCTCTGCCGGGGCAGTCCTGGTAGTTCTCCTTTATACTGCTTACTCAGAGTTATATTTGCATAATTTAGCTTATTCATTATTGATAATTCATAATTAACATTTTGCTGTTGCGTGTGCTGAGACCTTGAAACTGAACAATGTTCTGGGCGTACTGCCAATTGGGGCTGAGGAGGAGGTCACAGTCTACTGCACGAACCAATAACATTTTTCCTCACATTTTTTAGAGGGCAAATAGTTGGCGGGGCAATTTTGTATTAATTAGCATATCAATGAATTGAATGTATGTAGGCTATGAATGGCCTCACACCAGTACAGTAGGTGGAGGTGTAGGCACCTAAGAGTTGGATGCGATCCGCCAACCAAATCCCAAAGAAGGTGTTTATACTTGTTTGCAATTTTTTGTACAGATGAACGTGTTACATTCAGGTGTTTGGAAATTGCTCCCAAAGATGAACCAGACTTGTGGAGGTCTACAATTTTTTTTTCTGATGTCTTGGCTTATTTATTTTTTATTTTCGCATGATGTCAAGCAAAGAGGCACTACGTTTGAAGGTTGACCTTGAAATACATCCACAGGTAAACCTCCAATTGACTCAAATAATGTAAATTAGCCTATCAGAAGCTTCTAAAGCCATGACATCATTTTCCAAGCTGTTTAAAGGCACAGTCAACTTAGTGTATGTAAACTTCTGACCCACTGGAATTGTGATATAGTGAATTAAAAGTGAAATAATCTGTCTGTAAACAATTGTTGGAAAAATGACTTGTGCCATGCACAAATTAGATGTCTTAACCGACTTGCAAATACTTTAGTTTGTTAACAAGAAATTTGTGGAGTGGTTGAAAAACGAGTTTTAATGACTCCAACCTCAGTGTATTTAAGAGAGTTATAAGGGCAAGAGGCCACAGTTTTGAAGAAGATATGGAGGTGGATGCACCTCAACCAGTTGTAAATGTTGTACGTCAATCAAGTGATCTGGATACACATATTGTGAAGGTGGATATTTTAGTATTTATAGCCACAGTTATTAATTATACTGCACAAGACGTCCTTGAAGCTGGACATCATTATATCTGCAGCGGAGACGTTTTTGGGCCTCCAAGACGACTACAAGGACTAATGTTCTGCTCTTATAGGATCCTTCTCAGCCTGTGTAGGGACCTGGTTAGAACAGAAAAGCAGGCTGATTTAGTTTAATTTACATTTCATTATTGATAGTTTTTGCATCATAAAAAAAAATATATACTGTATACAACAAACATATAAACGAAACATGCAAAGTGTTGGTTTCATGAGGTGAAATAAAATATCCCAGAAATAATCTACACACACAAACTTATTTCTGTCAAATTTTGTGCACATCCCCGTTAGTGAGCATTTCTCCTTTGCCAAGATAATCCATCCACCTCACAGGTGTGGCATATCAAGAAACTGATTAAATAGCATGATTATCATTACACAGGTGCACCTTGTGCTGGAGACAAGAGTAGGTGCTTGGCAGCAGCTTATGGTGATCTCTAATAAATACAAAAGCCACAGATGTCTGAAGTTTTAAGGGAGCATGCAATTGGCAAGCTGACTGCAGGATTTTCCACCAGAGCTGTTGCCAGATCAGTTAATGTTAATTTCTCTACCTTTGTTGTTTTAGAGAATTTGTCAGTATGCCCAACTAGCCTCACATCTACAGACTGCCATATATGGTGTTGTGTGGGCGTGTGGTTTGCTGATGTCAGTGTTGTGAACAGAGTGCCCCATGGTGGTATCAGGGTTATGATATGGGCAGGCATAAGCTACAAACAACAAACACAATTGCATTTTATCGATGGAAATTTGAATGCACAGAGAAACCATGACACGATCCTGAGGCCCATTGTCCTGCCATTCATCAGCCGCCATCACCTCATGTTTCAGCATGACAATGCACAGCCCCACGTCGCAAGGATCTGTACACAATTGAAAATGTCCCAGTTCTTCGATGGCCTGCATACTCAGAAATGTCACCCTTTGAGCATGTTTGGGATGGTCTGGATCGATGTCTGCGACAGCTTGTTCCTGTTCCTGAGAATATCCAGGCATTTCACACAGCCATTGAAAAGGAGTGGGACAACATTCCACAGGCCACAATCAACAGCCTGAATAACTCTATGTAAAGGAGATGTGTCCCAGGGGAGGCAGCAGCAGCTACCCACTTCTCCAGTGCTTCATTAGTAAATTGGGAGGTGCTGGAACCAGAAGTGAGCCTGAGAGGGGGGGTGACCTGGGGGTCTGTAGGGTACCAGAACACATTAAATAAAATACCTTTATAATAAAGCATTGCATGCATTACCATGGCTTGACCAAAATGACAGGCTGCTTTGACACTGACAAACGGAGAATCTGAGATCAATAAAAACAACCTTGTCTCTAATCCATCAATAGCCTAGGCCAGGTGTGAGGAGAAACACATTGTACAATATGAGGAGGAAGTTATAGTCCTAATCAAGCGTTCCAGTTTCACTGACTCACCCAATGATGTGCAGCTCACTCCCTGAATGAATGGACAATTGCACAAGTTTTTTATTTTTATAACTAATCCAAGAATGGACCACAGCTGGTCATTTCCAATGGGAACAGATCAGTCATAGTGGGCAGAGCCAAGCAGGAGTCAGCGACATCCTACTGGTGCGTTATACAACACATCTGCACGTTTCTGTTAGGGAACTCTTCTGTGAATCGCTCGTGTGCAATAACTCAATTCGCTTTTACGTTCCTTCTAAATTACGCAATTATTTAAAACTGTTGCAAATGGTAAAGTCTACAGATCTTAGTCCACTCTTGTTCATAAAATATTTTCGTTTTGGAAACAGAACTGTATTAAGATCAGGTGTTTCATCGATTTAGAACATTTGCAGAATGTCGGCCAAAATCCATCTCGTTCCGTCTTCTCCCACTGCCTGCCAGCGGGCTTCCTCTCACTACCATATTTGGTAGTGAGTGGAAACGCTAAGCGGATGCTTCACATTTATACATCTGGTGAAATATCTGTCTTGTTGTTTTATCTGTCGCTGCACTGTGGTAGTGGGGGAACAGGAAGTTCCAGGCAGGCACCATTCTTCAGAATAAAGAAAACGCCAGAACTGTGATGTCAAGAAGATAACCTTTGTGTCGGTTTCTATGTATTATCGAAGGAACATGTCATACCATGCTAGGTAACATCCGTTAAGGTATTATCACGTTTGATGCTGTTATTTTTGAGTCAAACCAGGTGATTGTATCAACTATTTTACAAGTCACATAGCTTGAAGCTTTGGGTTTGTCTGAATGGATGTACATTTCCTCAAGGTAATTTTAATAAAGAATACATTTATTTGAGATTTCTGAGTTTGTTTAGCATGTTATTGGTTTTGTGTAAAATTCAAGAGCTGGTAAAATGGCGGTGTCCACTCTTGTCTGCGCCAATGGGCTTCAGTGCGGGTGCAGAGAGACAATTTCAGTCACACTACAGTTTTTAAGATGAATGTAATGATTATCATGTGTTGTAATATTCAGACACATTACGTTGTTTCTATCTTTATAAATGTTACTATGGTGTGAATGGAAATACTATTACTATTTTTAAAATAGTACATGTGCTGCCTAAAACATACTGCAACCTTGTACGAAATGTTTGAGTCATTTTGGCATTTACAGTGGGGCAAAAAAGTATTTAGTCAGCCACCAATTGTGCCAGTTCTCCCACTTAAAAAGATGAGAGGCCTGTAATTTTCATCGTAGGTACACTTCAACTATGACAGACAAAATTAGGAAAATAATCCTGAAAATCACATTGTAGGATTTTTAATTAATTAATCTGCAAATTATGGTGGAAAATAAGTATTTGGTCAATAACAAAAGTTGATCTCAATACTTTGTTATATACCCTTTGTTTGCAATGACAGAGGTCAAACGTTTTCTGTAAGTCTTCACAAGGTTTTCACACACTGTTGCTGGTATTTTGGCCCATTCCTCCATGCAGATGTCCTGTAGAGCAGTGATGTTTTGGGACTTTCAACTCCCTCCAAAGATTTTCTATGGGGTTGAGATCTGGAGACTGGCTAGGCCACTCCAGGACCTTGAAATGCTTCTTACGAAGCCACTCCTTCGTTGCCCGGACAGTGTGTTTGTCATGCTGAAAGACCAAGCCACGTTTCATCTTCAATGCCCTTGCTGATGGAAGGAGGGTTTCACTCAAAATATCACGATACATGGCCCCATTCATTCTTTCCTTTACACGGATCAGTCGTCCTGGTCCCTTTGCAGAAAAACAGCCCCAAAGCATGATGTTTCCACCCCCATGCTTCACAGTAGGTATGGTGTTCTTTGGATGCAACTCAGCATTCTTTGTCCTCCAAACACGACGAGTCGAGTTTTTACCAGAAAGTTCTATTTTGGTTCCATCTGACCATATGACATTCTCCTGATTTTCTTCTGGATCATCCAAATGTTCTCTAGCAAACTTCAGATGGGCCTGGACATGTACTGGCTTAAGCAGGGGGACACGTCTGGCACTGCAGGATTTGAGTCCCTGGCGGCGTAGTGTGTTACTGATGGTAGGCTTTGTTACTTTGGTCCCAGCTCTCTGCAGGTCATTCACTAGGTCCCCCGTGTGGTTCTGGGATTTTTGCTCACCGTTCTTGTGATCATTTTGACCCCACGGGGTGAGATCTTGCGTGGAGCCTCAGATCGAGGGAAGTTATCAGTGGTCTTGTATGTCTTCCATTTCCTAATAATTGCTCCCACAGTTGATTTCTTCAAACCAAGCTGCTTACCTATTGCAGATTCAGTCTTCCCAGCCTGGTGCAGGTCTAGAATTTTGTTTCTGGTGTCCTTTGACAGCTCTTTGGTCTTGGCCATAGTGGTGTCTTTTTTATACTGATAAAAAGTTCAAACAGGTGCCATTAAAACAGGTAACGAGTGGAAGACAGAGGAGCCTCTTAAAGAATAAGTTACAGGTCTGTGAGAGCCAGAAATCTTGCTTGTTTGTAGGTGACCAAATACTTATTTTTCACCATAATTTACAAATAAATTCATTCAAAATCCTACAATGTGATTTTCAGGATTTTTTTTCTTCTCTCATTTTGTCTGTCATAGTTGAAGTGTACCTATGATGAAATTAACAGGCCTCATCTTTTTTAAGTGGGAGAACTTGCACAATTGGTGGCTGACGAAATACTTTTTTGCCCCACTGTATGTGAATTTGTGGAGTCTACTATGGTTTAAGCGCACTTACATTGTGTAGTCTAATTTAAAGCTTGTACTTTGTCTAATTTGAATTACGTAATGTTTTGTTGTCAATGCTTAGCTACCAGATGTTTTGAAATGAGATCAGTGCTTGACTGAGTACCGGCACCTCAGATTTCTACTGTTTGAGCTCATGTTCCTCTTATAGAATATTAGCTCAACGGTGTTGTGAAGCTGCTGCACCTAAATATAAACAGTACCGGCACCTATTTCAGTCCAAGTCAAGTACTGAATTAGATAATTGAACATATATTATATTTTTAGAGAATAAAGAAAGTGCCAGAACTGTCAAGACAATAACTTTTGTCTCATTGTTACTACAGGACGACTAGAATTAAGTCTGAGGCCGGTTACATCAATAGTGAGTACAAACCCAGCCTGCCTCTCTCATTCCAGACTATGTCCAAACCAATATTCATTCACTGGGTCCTGATTGTGGCAGTGAAGCCCAGTTTGCACTGCAGGATCCAGAGATGACATCAGTGAAGCTGGAAGACTGCAGTCAAACACTGGAGCTGAATGTCATCATTAAAGATGAAGAAGAGGAGGAGGAGGAGGAGGAGGAGAAGATTGGGGAATCTGTTTCTCATGGTAAGAGCAGTTTCTATCTAAGTTTGTTGTTCATTCCAACTTCCCACTGTGCATGAAAAGTTGCAGTAGAACTGTTTCATGATGAACTGTTTCAATGAGAAGGTAGATGTTGTTTCATGCTACTGAGACTTGCATGGTTTGACACCAGTATTGTCAGCATTTGTTTTATTAGTAGACTAAAGAAGTGAAGTAGACAAACTGCCAGTGTTTTAAAGTTCTATGAAATTAGTCTGTAGTTTCTAACCCTTGTGATAGTGAGTGGAGGATGCAATTAAATGAGTCTGTGTAGTTACTAACCCTTGTGATAGTGAGTGGAGGATGATATGAAATGAGTCTGTGTAGTTACTAACCCTTGTAATAGTGAGTGGAGGATGAAATGAGTGTGTAGTTACTAACCCTTGTAATAGTGAGTGGAGGATGATATGAAATGAGTCTGTGTAGTTACTAACCCTTGTGATAGTGAGTGGAGGATGATATGAAATGAGTCTGTGTAGTGACTAACCCTTGTAATATTGAGTGGAGGATGATATGACTCATTTATGACTTTTGCCCCCTTTTAGAATAGTTTTATTCCCCTGTATTGTACAGCCTACTGATATGAATACATATGTCACCCGGTACAGACAGAAGAGGACTGGCCAACCCTTTTGGGCCTGGTTCCTCTCTGCGTTTCTTTCTAACTTTTCCGAGCCGCTGTGCTTCTACACCTGCATTGTATGCTCTTTGGTGTTTCTGAAAAGCATTTTGTGACAACTGCTGATGTAAAAAAGTGTTTATAAAATAAATTTGATTGACATGGACAGTACCAGTCAAAGGTTTGGACACCTACTTATTCCAAGGTTTTATTTATTTGTACTATTTTCTACATTGTAATATAAGTGAAAACAAACTTTAAGTAACACATATGTAATCATGTAGTAACCAAAAAAGTGAGATTCTTCAAAGTAGCCACCCTTTGCCTTGATGAATGCTTTGCACACTCTTGGGCATTCTCTCAACCAGCTTTATGAGGAAGTCACCTGGAATGCATTTCAATTAACAGGTGTGCCTTGTTGAAAGTTAATTTGTGGAATTTCTTTCCTTAATGCGTTTTAGCCAATCAGTTGTATTGTGACAAGGTAGGGGTGGTATACAGAAGAAAGCCCTATTTGGTAAAAGAGCAAGGCCATATTATGGCAAGAACAGCTCAAATAAGCAAAGAGAAATGACAGTCCATTACTTTAAGACATGAAGGTCAATCAATGCAGAACATTTTATAGAACTTTGAAAGTTTCTTCAAGCGCAGTTGCAAAAACCATCAAGCGCTATGATGAAACTGACTCTCACGAGGACTGCCACAGGAAAGGAAGACCCAGAGTTACCTCTGCTGCAGGGGATAAGTTCATTAGAGTTACCAGCTTCAGAGTTCAAGTAACAGACACATCAACATCAACTGTTCAGAGGAGACTGTGTGAATCAGGCCTTCATGGTCGAATTGATGCAAATAAACCACTACTGAAGGACACCAATAAGAAGAGACTTGCTTGGGCTAAGAAACACGAGCAATTGACATTTAGACCAGGGGAAATCTGTAATTTGGTGTGATTAGTCCAAATTTCAGATTTTTGGTTCCAACTTCTGTGTCTTTGTGAGATGCAGAGTAGGTGAATGAATGATCTCTGCATGTGTGGTTCTCACCGTGAAGCATGGAGGTGTGATGGTGGAGTGCTTTGCTGGTAACACTCAGTGATTTATTAACCAGCATGGCTACCACATCAGTCTGCAGCAATATGCCATCCCATCTGGTATGGGCTTAGTGGGACTCATTTGTTTTTCAACAGGACAATGACCCAAAACACCCCTCCAGGCTGTGTAAGGGCTATTTGACTTAGAATGAGAGTGATGGAGTGCTGCATCAGATGACCTGGCCTCCACAATCCCCTGACCTCAACCCAATTGAGATAGTTTAGGATGAGTTGGACTGCAGAGTGAAGGAAAAGCAGCCAACAAGTGCTCAGCATAAGTGGGAGCTCCTTCATGACTGTTGGAAAAGCCTTCCAGGTGAAGCTGGTTGAGATAATGCCAAGTGTGCAAAGCTGTCATCAAGGCAAAGGGTGGCTACTTTGAAGAATCTAAAATATATTTTGATTTATTTTAACACTTTTTTTTGGTTACTACATGATTCCATATGTGTTATTTCATAGTTTCGATGTCTTCACTTATTCTACAATGTGGAAAATAGTAAAAATAAAGAAAAACCCTTGAATGAGTAAGTTTGTCCACCAACTGACTAGTTCTTCTGATGTTCACACAGGAAACCATGGTGCCACGTTCTCTGCATCTAGAGAGCAACAGCAGGAAGATCATAGCGCTAAGAGATCTCATCACTGCCCACATTGTGAGGAGATTTTCCCATTTCTATCAAAGCTGAAAATACACCTAAAAATACACACAGGAGAGAATCTGTATTCCTGTACTGACTGTGGGAAGAATTTCACAACATTAGAGGTTCTGATCATTCATCAGAGAGTGCATGAACGGATACACACAGGAGAGAAGCCTGTGTCCTGCTCTGACTGTGGAAAGAGTTTCTCTCTACTGAGCAACTTAAAACGACATGAACGCATACATACAGGAGAGAAGCCTTACTGCTGCTCTGACTGTGTCAAATGCTTCACAACATCAACTGAGCTAAAACGTCATCAGAGAACACACACAGGAGAGAAGCCTTACTCCTGCTCTGACTGTGGAAAGAGTTTCTCTCAACTGAGCAACTTAAAAGCACATGTACGTATACATACAGGAGAGAATCCTTACTCCTGTTCTGACTGTGGGAAGAGGTTCTCTCTACTGAGCAACTTAAAATCACATGAACGTATGCATACAGGAGAGAAGCCTTACGTATGCTCTGACTGTGTAAAATGCTTCACAACATCAACTGAGCTAAATCGTCATCAGAGAACACACACAGGAGAGAAGCCTTACTCCTGCTCTGACTGTGGAAAGAGGTTTTCTCGACTAAGCACCTTAAAAAGACACCAAGGTCAACAGAAAGGACCATTGATCTGACTGTGGAAAATGTTTTAAAACAACAGCTGTGCTTAAAGGTCATCAGAGAGCACACATAGGAGAGAAGTGTCGTGGAAATGTCCTGTATTACCAAATCACGAGAGAGCAAACCACACGCAAGTCAGAGTTATCATAAAGTCCATCTTTAATTATATGAGCTTCACCATAGCCCTGTGACTCTCAGATCAATTCAGTGTCTATAAATGAATTCTCTGAGAGTGCTTACATATTGGCAACTGAGATCCTTTATAGCAAAGACACACATAGCCAGACAGCATTGGCTATAAATTATCGTTCAGTTTGGTCTCCTAAACTAAGGTCTTATCTTGTTCTTGCTCCCACTTAGAACCAAAAACATTACCTCATCCAATGGCATATATCAAATACACCCCCTCCTGGACAAGATCAGAAAAGACAGTGAGCCTCTTAGGTCATATACTAAATCAAGATAAGGGCAACCTCAGAGAGGACATGTAAATAGTTAGACACATTCCCATAAGAAGACAGGCCTGACCTCACCCCTCTCTGGGGCCCAATGTGACTAAGCCCTGGCAGAGAAGGGATAACTGCAAACAGTATTATCCAAAAGAAGACATTCTAATGACAAATATCTCACATAAGCATTATTATATAAATACAACATTATTTATTTATCAATGTTACATAACTAATTCTGATTCTGCTACTACAGAAGCCTTACATCTGCTCTGACTGTGCGTCAAGTTTCTCTTTTCTGTGCCACTTAAAATGACTTGAACGTGTACACACAGGAGTGAAGCCTTATCACTGCATTCATTGACAGTGAGAAGAGATTCTACAGATTGGGCCATTTAAAACGACACCAATGTATACATAAAGGAGAGAAACCATCAGTTCTCTCAGACCAGCTAAGATTTGACACTCCACTTAATTCTCATCTCATAAAATAATTGGCAACGTTGAATTGGATCAAATGAAGAAAGCGTAGAACACTATTGTAATCCTATAGTTTCTCACTATGAGAGAACTGTGCAGAGGAGAGGGAGCGTTATAGTATGTATATTATCCTCTCTTTACTTTACTGATCAGTGTGCACCTTGTCAGTTTTGGTGTGTTTTGTTAGCTTCTACTGTAAAGATATTGAGTTGGCCTTGGATTTGGCTTTAGGGTTGAATATCCTCTGTGAGGAGTCTCACAATGGAGTTGTTGACTGGGTAGTACTGCTTCTCTCTGCATTTTTCCGTGGGAATGAGCTGGTAGACACAACATGTACAGAGTGTACAAAACATGAAGAGACGCCTGCTCTTTCCATGACATAGGTGAACCCAGCTGAACACTATAATCCTTAATGATGTGGTTTTTATGATGTATTTATTTTGGATCCCCATTAGCTTTCAGCAGAAAACAAGAGACTGCAGTTGGAGTTGGCTAAGAAATGAAAAGACGACGCTGGAGAATTTGAAAAACATTGCCTGGCCTGATGAATCCCTGTTCCTTCTGTGTCATGCTGATGGGAGGACTAGGGTATACAGGAAACCACGAGTACATCCATCATGCCTCGTGTCATCTTTGCAGGCTGGTGGTGATGGTGTGGAGTTTGTATTCATGCCACACTCTGGGCCCCTTGATAAAAGTGGAGCAACTTGGAATACCACAGGATTTCTAAACACCATTGCCAATCAGGTGCATCCCTTCACTGCAGCAGTGTATCCATCTGCAAATAGATTTCTTCAGTAGGATTATGCCACAAGGCTGGTCCAGGAATGGTTCCAAGAACATGACCGTGAATTCAGTTTACTGCAGTGGCCTGACGAGTCACCAGATCTCAATCCAAGTGTTCATCTGTGACAGGAGATGGAACAAGCTATTCGGAGTAGAGATCCGCTCCCAGCTAGACACAATTGTGGGAAGCATTGGGCCAGAATCCCTGTGGAATGCTCTCAACACCTTGGATAGTCCAGACAAATTGAGGCTAATTCTGAGGACAAAGGGGGGGTGCAACTCAATATTAGGAAGGTTTTTTGTACACAATGTATATCAGATAAAGATGGTGTGATGATCACTTTTAAGCATTTGTTTGGGTTGATTATTTAATATTACTCAACTTTTGTTTAAACAGTATGAATCTACTTGTGTTTATTCAAATTGTCTTTTAATACTCGATTTATTATTTTAGTCATTGATGATGAATGTATTTGAATAACTGTATAGAAGTTAATTGATCTGGTGGCAGGTAGCCTAGCGGTTAAGAGTGTTGGGCCAGTAACTGAAAGGTTGCTGGTTTGAATCCCAAGCCGACTAGGTGAAAAGTCTGTCATTGTGCCCTTGAGCAAGGCAATTAAACCGTATTTGTCCTGTAAGTTGCTCTGGATAAGAGCATCTGCTAAGTGACAAGATTGTAATGAAAAATGTTTGTAGATGAATTTATGTTCGGCAGGTTCAAACCCCCGAGCTGACAAAGTACAAATCTGTTGTTCTGCCCCTGAACAGGCAGTTAACCCAGTCTTCCTAGGCCGTCATTGAAAATAAGAATTTGTTCTTAACTGACTTGCCTGGTTAAATAAAGGTAAAAATAAAATAAAATGTTGGGCAACCACTTTTTTTTCTCTTAAATGAAATAAACTGTTTGATGTGAAATACTGTATATACAATACACAACATTACCACTGTGTTTACCCTGGCCAGAGGGACAGGAACATAGTAAACTAGACTATGTAACTGCTGCTGTTAGTAGCCTACAGTTTCCATGTAATACAGCATGTCAGATCACTAATGATTAGGTGTATAGACTGCTACATTTATGCAAGAGTTTTTGCTTGTGTCTATCTGGAGTGATGTGTTGTCATGCTTGCTAAATAACTCCTGGAGGGAAGTGGAGAGCGTGCCCCGCCCGCCTTACATGGTCAAGAGACTCAGAGAGCCTGCAGCAGCACCCTGATGTGAAGAACAGCCCATACAAAAATGTACGATTGTAGTACAATAAAGAAGATATAGCCTGTTATTTTCGTGGAATGGTAGTGCCCAAAAAAATGTATGTTTTCCATTGTACTGGGCCTAGAAACATAGAAGAAACTGACAGATGTGTCATAATAGCCTGGAAGTAAAGCTGCACTGGGAGACACATTTGAAATGGAATACATTGAATACATTCAGCAGGGTGGAAACAATCACAGTAAAACATGATTTAAATGTATTGTTGGAAGGGCTGTGGTCACCAGTCATGTCATACATTAAATATATACATCAGATGGTATTGGGGAGCTATTTCATAGGGTTTTCATGGGTACATTATTCACCCATTTCTATATTATACCAACCAAACATATGCTTGGTGTGACTGTTATGGTCAGAACAGACCATCTGATATGTCCTTAAATATTGTAATATGCAACTTTGAATTAAAATGTAAGAGGACCAGTGCTTCTACAGTGAATCACATCTGTGCTGTTTGAAAGAGATGTTGTTAGACTACATTGTATCGTTGTTTCCTCTTCTGAGGGCACTGGTGGGGAACAGTATCATTTCAATTCACAGAGACAATGAGTCCTTCAAGTTTAGCACTATAACCACACATTTGAATGATCTGTATTGTGATGATGGGGGAAATTGAATTGACAATATACAATGTGGGTTGGTAACTAGGTTTGACCTCTAGTCAATTTGTTGCTGGGCTTGTAGCTAGTCTGCGGGCCAGAACATAATTAGCCTATTAACAAATAGCCTATAGCTTCCCAATTCATAGTGTAGGCTACACAGTGTAGGCTACACTACACATTTAACACGTGGTTAGTGGGCTAATCAATTCAATGACCATAACATAATAATGTTGATCTGATTACAGTGGTAAAATCACCTATGTCTATATTAATAGTCCTACCTGTTCTGTTAAAATATATTAATCATATTTCTGTCATTTCAAACCAGTGTGTCTTGTTTGCAGTGTGTCAGTTCAATCTGAGATGTCATTATGAATCTAAGCATGGTACATTCAGAAGTAGATGTTCCACCGCAGACATGAGGCTGGAGTCTGATGCAGAAAGGAAGGTGGGCCTATGGAGAGAACACCCTGTGTGCTTTACAGTGGTGATTTTAGCATGTACATATTTTATTGTTATCTAACATTTATTTAACTAGGCGGTTCTTATCGACTTACACAAATCCACAAGGAGTCAGTAGAAACCATATTTGTTTCAAGCAAGTCAGATATATCAGCAGTAAATGTGGCTGAATTACCTGTTATGCTGTCAGACGAGACTCCGGTGGCCATTAGCCAGGTGTAGCAGTGGTAAGGATTCACTCCATGGTGTTGAAAGGAAAGCTTAATGCTGGACTAACTAAAATTCTGTTACAAATGGTTTAATTGAGGTGTTCTTGCCACAATATGGACTTGATCTTTTACCAAATAGGCCTATATTCTGTATACCAGCCCTACCTTGTCACAACACAACTGATTGGCTCAAACACATTAAGAAGGAAAGAAATTCCACAAATTCACACACGTTAATTGAAATGCATTACAGGTGACTGACTACCTCTTGAAGCTGGTTGAGAGAATGCCAAGAGTGTGCAAAGCTGTCATCAAGGCAAAGGGCGGCTACTTTGAAGAATCTCAAATATAAAATATATTTTTATTTGTTTAACACTTTTTTTGGTTAATACATTATTGCATATGTGTATTTCATATGTTTTGATGACAACACTATTATTCTACAATGTAGAAAATAGTAAAATTAAAGAAAAACCCTTGAATGAGTAGGTGTGTCCGAACTGTTGGCTGGTAGTGTATGTATTCATATCAGTAGGCTGGTAGTGTATGTATTCATATCAGTAGGCTGGTAGTGTATGTATTCATATCAGTAGGCTGGTAGTGTATGTATTCATATCAGTAGGCTGGTAGTGTATGTATTCATATCAGTAGGCTGGTAGTGTATGTATTCATATCAGTAGGCTGGTAGTGTATGTATTCATATCAGTAGGCTGGTAGTGTATGTATTCATATCAGTAGGCTGTACAACACAAAAGGTAAATAAAACTATTCTAAAAGTGGGTAAGAGTTGAAAGCTAAAAAGGGGCGTGTCATCCTCCACTCACTATCACAAGGGTTAGTAACTACACAGACTCATTTCATATCATCCTACACTCACTATCACAAGGGTTAGAAACTACACAGACTCATTTCAAATCATCCTCCACTCACTATCATTTAGAAACTACAGACTCATTTCATATAACTTTTTTAAAAATAACAGCGTTTTATTAGGTTCCAAAGTCCAGAGACAATATTTCCCACTATCTATCTATTGGATAATGGAACCAGAGAAGAAGCTTGTGTTACCATTCTCAACATCATTACAGTACTCATTTCAACAGACCTTTTCCATGGCCCTTTGTTAGAGTTCAATATATGCCCAAGACTATATGGGGGTCAGACTGTTGTAATGTCTGGAGGGTGAAAATCCAAATAAATTACATTATTACGTGTTCCACCACCCATGTTATTTACATTATTTTTTATTTTTTATTTTATTTTTTCATTTCACCTTTATTTAACCAGGTAGGCTAGTTGAGAACACCTTTATTTAACCAGGTAGGCTAGTTGAGAACACCTTTATTTAACCAGGTAGGCTAGTTGAGAACACCTTTATTTAACCAGGTAGGCTAGTTGAGAACAAGTTCTCATTTGCAACTGCGACCTGGCCAAGATAAAGCATAGCAGTGTGAGCATACAACAAAGAGTTACACATGGAGTAAACAATTAACAAGTCAATAACACAGTAGAAAACAAAGGGGGGGTCTATATACAATGTGTGCAAAAGGCATGAGGAGGTAGGCAAATAATTACAATTTTGCAGATTAACACTGGAGTGATAAATGATCAGATGGTCATGTACAGGTAGAGATATTGGTGTGCAGAAGAGCAGAAAAGTAAATAAATAAAAACAGTATGGGGATGAGGTAGGTGAAAAGGGTGGGCTATTTACCAATAGACTATGTACAGCTGCAGCGATCGGTTAGCTGCTCAGATAGCTGATGTTTGAAGTTGGTGAGGGAGATAAAAGTCTCCAACTTCAGCGATTTTTGCAATTCGTTCCAGTCACAGGCAGCAGAGTACTGGAACGAAAGGCGGCCAAATGAGGTGTTGGCTTTAGGGATGATCAGTGAGATACACCTGCTGGAGCGCGTGCTACGGATGGGTGTTGCCATCGTGACCAGTGAGCTGAGATAAGGCGGAGCTTTACCTAGCATAGACTTGTAGATGACCTGGAGCCAGTGGGTCTGGCGACGAATATGTAGCGAGGGCCAGCCGACTAGAGCATACAAGTCGCAGTGGTGGGTGGTATAAGGTGCTTTAGTGACAAAACGGATGGCACTGTGATAGACTGCATCCAGTTTGCTGAGTAGAGTGTTGGAAGCCATTTTGTAGATGACATCGCCGAAGTCGAGGATCGGTAGGATAGTCAGTTTTACTAGGGTAAGCTTGGCGGCTTGAGTGAAGGAGGCTTTGTTGCGGAATAGAAAGCCGACTCTTGATTTGATTTTCGATTGGAGATGTCGATTGGAGACTGACTGCGTGTATTGGTTCCGGACTTCCCTGAACAGTTGCATATCACGGGGACTATTCGATGCTATTGCAGTCCGCCACAGGATGTTTTTGTGCTGGTCGAGGGCAGTCAGGTCTGGGGTGAACCAAGGGCTGTATCTGTTCTTAGTTCTGCATTTTTTGAACGGAGCATGCTTATCTAAAATGGTGAGGAAGTTACTTTTAAAGAATGACCAGGCATCCTCAACTGACGGGATGAGGTCAATGTCCTTCCAGGATACCCGGGCCAGGTCGATTAGAAAGGCCATGCTCACAGAAGTGTTTAGGGAGCGTTTGACAGTGATGAGGGGTGGTCGTTTGACTGCGGCTCCGTAGCGGATACAGGCAATGAGGCAGTGATCAGCTGAGATCATGGTTTGACGACCAGCGGAGGTGTTTGTATTTGGAGTGCAGTTGGTCAGGATGAAGTTCTATGAGGGTTGCCTTTGTTTACAGAGTTAGGTTTGGTTATGGTGGTTACTTGATGATTTGTGTGAGATTGATGGATATAGATTAGACTGAGGAATGGCGGTTCGGTGTGGCGGGGGTAGCATATCCCAGTTTAGAGTCACCTAACAGAACACTGAGTAGATGGTGGGCGAATCAATTCACAAATGGTGTCCCGGCACACTGGGAGCTGAGGGGGGTCGGTAGCAGGCGGCAACCGTGAGAGACTTATTTCTGGAGAGAGTAATTTTCAAAATTAGTAGTTCGAACTGTTTGGGTATGGACCTGGAAAGTATGACATTACTTGCAGGCTATCTCTGCAGTAAACTGCAACTCCTCCCCTTTGCGGCAGTTCTATCTTGACGGAAGATGTTATAGTTGGGTATGGAAATCTCTGAATTTTTGGTGGCCTTCCTTTGGTGGCCTTCCAGAGCCCAAATGTCCATGTGGGCTCTGCTATGTCGGTAAAACTTCCCGCTCTCTCAAACAGAGAATTAGTGAACATAAAAGTTCAATAAAAGTTCAACCAGGATAAACGACAGGGATTATCCAGTCGCAGTACATTTTAAATGACCTGAGCAGGACATTTCTACCTTTAATTTGTGTGGCGTTGAGAAAAGTTAAGAAGTCAAACAGGGGGGGTGATAAATAATGTCTGGAGGGATTTTCACCCTCCAGACATTATTTCCTAAAGGACTTATGATGA